>NC_079207.1:34728501-34933501 GCF_026745355.1 Beta vulgaris subsp. vulgaris | reverse complement strand
TGATGATGGTCTAAAGTAGTAAGATAGCATTCTCTTGCCGCCTGCTGGTCTCCATACAAAGACCCAATTTTCCCACTATCACACTCAAATTTCATGAGCATCAGGTGAGTAACAATGACTGCTTTGATATGATTTAAGGTAGGTCGTCCGAGGATGACGTTGTATGCTGTCAGATCTCGTACTACAAGGAACTTCACAAAAAGCGTTCTTGCAGCTTCTTAATCTCCAACTCTGACGGGTACGGTAACCGTCCCCATAGGATGAATTACCCCTCTGCCGAAACCAATGATAGGATGATTAACAGGAACCAAATCATTTTCATCAAACTTTAATCTTGAAAGACAATCCGCACAGATGATGTCGGTAGAACTTCCTGTATCAATCAAGATCTGTCTTACCCTGAGATTAGCAATCTTCATCTCCACCACCAACGGGTCATCATGAGGGGTTCTTATCTTTCCTCAATCCTGCTCACTGACCACTATCTTGGGGAAAGGATCAGCCTCAACCTTATTGGTGAGCAACACCTGGCTGATTCCCCTCAGATAATTTTTATGGCCGCGAGTTGTAGGACCTCCGGCTGCGAATCCCCCATAAATTACCATTACCACATCTTCATCAGTACTTTCGTCATCTTTCCTTCTTCCCTGACGATTATATTTTTTATGAAATTTCCTTCCTGACGAGGGTAGATAAGAGTTCATTTTTCCCTTTCGGGCCAAATCCTCCAATGCTCTCTTGAGATGCATGCACTCGTTCGTCTCATGACCACAATCTTTGTGGAAATGACAGTACTTACTTTTGTCCCTATTTTTGTAGGGTGTCTTCATCTCTGCCGGCGCCTTCAGCTCATGCTGATCTTTGATTTCCATGAGAATGGAATACTGATCTTTGTTGAACTCTATGGGCTCAATTGAGGCCGCCGGCTCAGATCTCCTGCTCCTCTTGGACGAGGTAGTCATTGAAGTCATAGCCCAAGTTTCAGCTTTCTTAGGAAGACTTTTTTTTGGCTGAATAGCCTCTTCAATTTTCTTCGCCTCCGGCTGTTTTGCTTATGTACAAACCTCTATGGCATGTATAAAAGCTTCGGCCTCTTTAAGAGCCTCTGTTAAGGTTGCTATCTTCTTCTTCACTAAATCAAACTTAAAGCTGCCAGGTCTTAGACCTCGGATGAAGGCGTCAAACGCCACTCCAGCATTCAGATCCTGAATCTGCAATGCTTCCAAATTGAACCGCTTCACATAACTCCTTAGGGCTTCTTTAGGCCCTTGAACTACCTTTCCTAAATCCATGAAACGCCCTTAAATTCGCAGACGGCTCTGAAGGTTAAAATGTTTTGTCATGAATTTGGGGCAAGTTGGTTAAGGCATATGTTATAATAATAAAGGAGGCGGCTGATGAAGAGGTGCAATGGAAATCGCAGCTCGGCATCTAAAGCCAGCCGATAAACAGCGAAATGGCAGCACGAGCACTAAGTATAGTGTCCACCCGGCTAGGAAGAACAAACTGATACCCCGGCATGGGCATGGCAGAAGAAAAGTGTTCAAGGTTGGGACCTGCTCGTCCTAGCCAACCACTGTTGCTAGGATGTATCTAGGGTCAGATAAGGGGCCAAGATGGCGCCTTATTTCGGAGGAAGCTGTGGATGGCGCTTCTGAGTCGCTAGAAGGGTTAGAAGAAATTCAAGCTTCGTTCGACTCATTTGAGGTTGTCCTTGCTTTGGACGGGCTGGGGTCTGGAGAGCCTCGAAATCGGATTCCTCATGGACGGCTTCAGGAGAAGGGCTTGGGTTTGCAGGACGAGCGCTCCGGAGTTTTCGCTCTCCATCAGCGGGAATCCGTCCAGTTGATGCCTCCATTTCTGAGCTGGAGGCCGGCAGGTTAACTCCCTGTCTGATACGAGCCGTTTGCTTGACGCGCGCCAGATTACCCTGCACAGGTAAAGACTGGGTCGTCTGACTTTGTCGTCCATGACTAAAGAAAAAGAATGCATGTCCGGCGGAGATAGGTCCAACTCTAGAAGATGCCGAAGAAGACAAGCCGTCTGTTCTAGGGTCAGTACCAACCCTTGAGCGGCCGGGATTGTTCGATGAAGAGGACGAATCCATTTTCTTAAAATATGCGTGAAAATATAAGGAAAATAAATGAGGAAATACCTGTAGAAAAAGTTCGGACGAATGTCAAGGATGAATTGAAACCTCGGACGAATGGAGTAGCAGTTTGCAAGAGCTTGGACGGGAGTAATTTCTCTCTCTAAAAAAGCTCAGTGAAAATTGCGGAGTCTATCTCTCTGGAAGATTTCTCAAAGATGTTAAAATGATTTCAGAAACGACAAAGTCACATATTTATAGAGGGGTAAAAGTGACCCCCTCATCCGGTAAAAGTAACCGTTGCCCTTGAAGGTTGACCTGTGGAGACCGGCAAAATGGCGCCTCTTTTTTGAAGACGAGAAGGGCAGTTCCAGGTCGGTTAAAAGAGGAAATCAACCGTCGTGGCGCCCAAATGGTAACTTCCTCTTTTAAGCGGCAAATGTTGTAGCCTAAAAATCAAGGGCTGCCAAGATGACATGTGGCTTCATCCTAGCCTTACATGTGGCGCATGCTTATGAAGGTAAAGTACATGGGTCAGAAGATTATGTGGGCTAAAGTACACTTTTCTGAGGAAAAAGATGTACTAAAACACTTCAATCTGTACTTAGGCCCAGCTAAAGCAACTTATATCCCTGTATAGAGGTGAGGTGTACTGACCAATCAGTACCTGCCACGTGTCACCATTTTATTGCTTAGCTAATCATATGCTCTCAAATTAGGGTGACATCAAGGTACAACAGTCATTTCAAATAGTATAAATAGTCCTTGAAATCAGGGGAAAGGTACGTTTTTCAGAGCATAGTACTGTTATTCTGCCATAAATTCTCTCTCTCTCTACTTTTTGCAAAAAATCAATCTTGGTGAAGTTATTATTATGTGACCACTCTTTATTTATAAGATAAAAATAAATTATAACTATTCACACTTGTTATTATTTTGTCATGTTGTTGGACCTAATAAAATTATTACACACTTAAAAGAGAAATAGAATTGCATGAAAACTCATAGGATGGATCCCCTATCGAGTATTGAACATGTGGGGAGAAGTCGTCGTTGCACTACCTTCTCCTACATATATTAACTTGTGTGACGATACAATTAATTATTTTATTATAATCGAGCTAGATAAGTTACTTAAGCTTCCTGAGTAAAGTTAGTCAGGGACACTTCTCGGGGCTATGATCATACTGATTTTCAATACTAAAGGTAGTCAAGGACGCTTTAGTTATTCAAGATTTAGTAGCCCATATGATTCCAAAATCATGATGGTGTGCATTCCATGCCAGATCAATATTAATAAAAGTTATGGAGTCATTTGTTTATTAATTTTTAAGTCAAGCATGAATTGTTGTTTATAGGTTTTCAATATCATGTTTAGGATTTTTATTTCATTAATTTGGTTAAGTACGTAATGAACACTAGCTGCCTTGTTCTTTTGTATTTGGTTGTATGTTCTGTAATGATCAGATATATTCATTCATAGGAGTTAGTTGTTGGAGTTGAATTTCATTTTATTTTTATTAGACATTGTGTTTTATTTCTTTTTTTCTTAAGTCTGGGATTTTGGATTTATTATATTATAATGAGGGGCCTTAAAGAGTTTCCACCTTATCGTTTTAGTTATTTTTTTTGCTAAAGTCTTCCGTTGCGTTAATTTCAAAAGCTAGCAAGTTTGATTTTTAATTTACTATTTAGTGATATGCATATCATCGTGACTGTAACATCTCAAAATTCCTCTTATTTACTTAAAATGATATTTATTATAGTTGGGAGGAATTTTCGGGTGTTACATAGTCAAGTTGTTATTGTTAGTGTTCTTTTGGTTTTCTTCAATAGTTTGGATACTTTTTTTTTTAAGAGGCATTAGTTTGGATATTTTATATAGTTTGTACTTTCGTTTTTTATTAATACAAATTTTCACGATGTAAAAAAAATTATGCACAAAATTCAAAAGCTGTTATTATTGTAATGTAATAGGGATTTCGTTGTTTTGATAAGTTTCATATTTCATTAAAATGAGGATACCACGATAGAAGACAAAGATACAAATACAAATATAATAATAGACATTACTATTTAATATATCGAAATTCTAAAAAAGATGGCCAGGATTCCGTCTGAAAAGGCATATATAAGGGCTTATATGATGAAATATAGGGAGTAAGATCTTATTTATTTAACATTATTTTCAAATATAAGAGCACTAAGCCCAGTGTATTCTGCATTTTACAACATGCATGATGTAAATGATTACATATATTTCTTCTCCTTGATTGGACCTCTTGGGATTTTACTGAGAAATTTTGTGTCCAACTTCTTGTACAATCTCTTCATATCTCCTTTCCCTTGTGTGGCAATGTATCCCACCTCTCTCTCATACCGTTCATACAGAATTGGAATGGTGATCAGGCCGAGAAATACTGTATAATCATGCACAATATAGTGTTTACATAAAAGAAGGCAATATCCGAAATGGTAAAAAAAAAACTAAATACAACTTCATTTCCAAGTTGGATTTCTAGAGATTGACAAAGATTTTGTGTCGAACCAAAATGTCAACATGTTATCATCTTAACTGACAGGAGCTAATTAGTTATTATGAGATTATATTATAAGATTTTGGGTATCATATTAAAGATTCGAAATATGCAATTACTTATTAAAGTACTACCTCCGTTTCCTAAAGATCTTCCTTCTTACTGTTCCTATAGATATCAAGGATGATCCATTTGTATAGGGAGTGAAGTATTCCCTCCGTCCCAATTTATTTGCTACATTTGCTTTATCACAAAGACCAAGGAGGGAGTGGGGACCATTGCCATACAAAAAAAAAAAAAAGCAAAAAGGTAAATTGTGGGATCTATGTACTATATATGGAAATATTTACAAAAACAAGGAGGGAGTGATGGCAAATTTGTAAATAAAGTGTGGGACCTATGTATTATATATGGAAATATTTGCAAATGTAGCAAATAAATTGGGACACACCTAAATGGCAAATTGTAGCAAATAAATTGGGACGGTGGGAGTAGGTTAAGTATGAGAGAGAAAGGGGTTAAGATAAATAAACACATAAAAATGAGTTAAAGTAGGAGAGAGAAAGAGAGTAAAATTGAATTAATAATGTAATGGTGGACCATATGATAGGGACATAAGAAGGTAAAAGGGGGAAAAAAATTCCAAATAAGGAATAAAGTAAAAGAGGGAAGATCTTTTGGAAACACACTTAAACGAAAAGAGGGAAGATCTTTAGGAAACGGAAGAAATATATGATTAAATCAACTAATTAACACAAAGTCTAATGTCAAAATTTAAACACTCCCCTAATCCCTCCAACTTCCTTCCAAACTAATTCTAACATGTTATTTTTCATCCCTTGATCGGTCCCTAATGGAGGACCGCATGCTATTGGGGATTAGTTGTTAGGTCGTGGGGTTGGAGCTCTAAGATAGGATAGATCAAATTTCGGACAAGAAGAATGAGTTACGTGACCTTACCAACATATAATACATTGAGAGCGCTAGAGTAGCTACCAAATATGGATAATAGCCAAAGAGACACTAGAACCTGAAAAGTACAGACAAAAGAGCAATATAAAATGTCTGGTGTTAATTCATGGTGAAGTTGGTAAGGGTGAATGCTATTGCATACCACAAAGAAGCGTGCGAAGTTTTCTCCACATGAAATTCTGTAGAACTTTGTCAATGACTTATTTATCCTTGATATTATGTGTCTACCGGTTGATTCTGATATTTGAATGTCGTACATTGTAGGAGGTCTCCTGTAAACATAAAATGATATTTCAATTCTTTAAAAGATGGGTTATATTACTATATTTGTTGTCTTTATGTCGTAGTTAAATTATATGATGATAACAATAAAATTAATTCCTTAAATGCCTAAATGCCATCTTTTCCATCAAATTTAATGACCGCTCCCATTCTTATATGGTATATGCTCAAATTCTAACGTCAGGAAACTCCAACTTGCTCATATCTCATTACAAATATATAAGAACATATATGATTATGTGAAATTTTACTTTATTTTTTTCATTGTATATTTTCAAAATAACAATATATTATAACTTTATTTTCAACTATTGCTTCTTTCCGAATTAAAAATGAAAAAAAGCATATTCAATTGGTTTGACTGAAGAAGTGAAAATGGATACTTCTAATTTTTCCCTTCCCTCTTCCTTTAAAAATCTTACTTTCCCTCCCCCTCCCTTTCGTCTGAATACTCTTGTCGAAACGCACTATATATTACCACTAAGACATTAGACACGTACATAATGGCACGTACCATTTAAAAAAACTTGCTGCTTGAATCCATATGCAAAGACTCAGCATGAAGGTCATCAGAAGGTAACATGCAACAGTGATAAAATGAAGCTCAACCACCTCAAATAGAAACCATATGATCGAAAACGCAGCTAAGATTGATGCTGAATAGGTCTTATTCCTCCACAGCAAAATGTCAGCAACTGCAAGAATTTACATCTTCCATAACTTTAACATCTGATTAATTTTTGTAGCCAACATTGACATAATCAATCAATTACCTCTACGGCCACCTAACATGGAATGCAACGGCCTCCTATGGCCGAACATTCTCGACGAATGCGATGGGCCTTGAGCTTGATCATCGGAGTCTGAGTAGATCGGCATAGCGAGCAATAAATTAAAAATATATAGTTTGTCGTTTAGCTGTTCCTCAAACTAGTTTTCTTTTAAAGGATGCGAAGTAATTGGTCTATTGTATGGGATGAAGTTGTAGCTGTGGTACTGTAGGGTTGTTCTATATATAGTATGATATTTCAAGTATTCCAAACTTGGTATAGAAGTAACATATTCCAAATCTCAACTAAGGAAGGAATGGCTTTGGCATCTATTAGAAGGTTGCTTCTCACATGCCTTGTGCTGTGAAGTATATCACACGTATTACTAGTTCTTTCATTTTGTTTCCTTTATTGGGGAAAAAAATGTTTGTCTTATGCTGACTTTGTTTGCAAACTTCTATCAACACTACCCAAGTTTCATTTGTTGCTAATTTGCCCAAAGAGTTTGACAATCGGAGCATTATAACTCCTAATAAATAATACATGCAGATAAATTTTATCCATGAGTGCTTGTATTAATGATTTTAGTGGACTTAGCGTTTTCGATAAAAACAATAATGATGTGAGTGGACTTAGCAAGTTGGACTTTGCTAACTTGGTATGAGTTTAATGAATGTTGGACCGGATCTCCAAGTGGGTCGTCACGTGCACAACAAGAAGAGTAACCTAGGGGATTCAGGGGCCGGCCGGGGAACCCTCTCATATACTTAAGTTAGTTGACTGAGCAGTAGAAAGCAAAAGAGTTGAGAGAATTACCAAATGTATGTGCTTGTTTAGTTAGGTGAAGTTACTCTATTTTGGTATCAAATTGAATATATGTAGCAGGAAGTAGGTATACGAGGCCTTGGGTTACTCCCTTAGATGTCCTACTTCCACTTTCCTTCCCTTCGTCCTAACTGGTTTACAATGGCCATCGAGTTAATTCATAACAGACCTTCGCCTATACATGGACCCCAGCAATGTGCTTCCTATACATGTTTCCTATCTGTAAAAGGGGTTTTGATCTGGTTTCAGAACACTTTACATGGTTTAGGTGATTGGGCCATGGTCGTTGTGGTGTTAGAATGCCAACATGTCTTTGGAAGACCTAACCGAGTGAACAATGGATCACTTTCAAATAATATAATCTCTTGATGGATGTTTTTGAGGCTGACCCACTATTGATGATCGTGCCTTGGAATATGACTGATATTGAGCGCCAAAGCCATGTTTTTTCTCTCGGGCACATGCCACTTAATGGCAGTTGTCTCGGAAGTGGAATTATCGTTTCAAATTGTCAGGTTAGCCGAACTGCCACACCTTTCTTCTATAAATAGGCCATTTACCATTTCTTCACCATTCGCAATCGCTCTGTATTTTTCTCTCTCTTTTGAACTGATTCTAGCTATGGACATTCAACCTAGGTGAACTCTTCTAGTTTCTAATCATGAAAAAAATATTTCTTCAACAAATTATCTTCTAGTTAATTCAAAATGTGTTCCATTAAAGAAATTCGACCTTTGTCCTTCTTTCTTCCTCGATGGGACCTCTTTCCTCTTAGGGAGAGAATTGCTTCCTTACCGGAGTCTCAATCTACCCAACAAGCCCTGGATGCGAACCATCCATGGGATGTCTCAAATAACCGGGTTAAGAACGATAGTTTAATTTGATCAAGGCTGAACTTGATTGGGCTTGCTAAAAGATGATGAAGGAGCACCATACTCATTTTCAAACTAATGACTTGTTCATTATTTATTCTGCTAGGGGATACGAGTGTAAGATCCTGGAGTTTAGAGATTAGGTCATCTTCCCTTCGAGGATCGGGTGGCCATTTATGTGGCCAGCTTGGAGTTTGGTCTCCGTTTTCCTTTTCACCCCATTCTTACCCAAATTTTCTCGCATTAGGTAAGTCTAGCTTAAAACACCTACTATAGTCTACTCAGGGTGCTAGACTTTATCTGGGTTTGTGAGTTCATGGTTTATCCTCTAGTGATGCCCCCATTTTTTGTCTTTCTTCGCACTTAGGCCAACCAACAATCTTTTGATGAGAAGGGTTGGTGGTTGTTTTTTTTCCTCTACATGGCGCCACCACGACCTTCCCCTATATGAACAATAGGCATGGGTTGAAGAACATATGGGTTGGGGTTAAGATGCCCACTTTTCTGGGTTATCCTTTCTAGTATCAGGCACCTCTTCGCTTGACTAGGCTACATGCATTGGAGATTGTCTGATGTCAAAATTTGACCTCTCATGAGCACATGCTTATGATCACTTCAAGCTAAGGGTGTTAGGAAAACTACCCCTGACTTCCGGAACTTTTTGGGATATTTGTCAGACATTTGCCTTCCCAATTTTGAATATATCTCTCATGATGAGAGACTGTAGACCCATTTTTTGACAAATGTAGGTCTCTTAATTATCCTCTGAAATTACCATCTATTATAACTTTTTTCTTCTTTTATTGCTTCTCGGAGTTGAATGGTTTTCATTTTTCTGTTACAACATCGGCCCACGAGCTTTTTGGTTGCCAAACCCCGTTTGGGAAGACCATGACATGAACCCTATGTTTGTTTTGGTAAAGGCCCTAACGTTCCTTAAGGTTGACGATGATCTCAAGAATGGGAGGTGAATTTAGTACTTAGGAGAATTAGTGTTAAATTCATTTTTTTCGATTTAAAGGGGAACTAATTGAGTTGGTTTCTGACAGCGGCAACAATAGAATTCAAAACCAGTTAAAGAACACACCAAATTTAACGAGGTTCAACCATATAATGGCATATGACCTCCTACGCTAGTTTTCCTATTAATCAACTCTGAAAAACGAGAATACGCTATCACGTTCTCATTTCCCTTACTCTGGAGAAACAACACACCCCATACTTACTCTATTGTGCTACTTCGCACTTGAACTCACAGCAACTCAGAAATGGACTTATAAAAACAATGCCCAATCTATAACCCCTCTGTTAGAAATTCAAATCAGAGTCTCTTAAAACATGCTTTCTTACAAAGCAAACAAAGAGTAATTTAAAGCTCTATGAAATGCATACTTTGTTTTAGGTAACTATATTTAGTTGTTCTCCATGTGAAAGCACTTAATATTTCTCAATAAATTCCGGGAGTGCATTAAGGGTGATGTAGAATCATTATTCAATATTTATAAACCAAGGTCTAACCATTGAGCGTGCCCTATCTTAAGATATCAAAGATATGATTTTCTTAAGTTAGAAAAGTGTATCTTGAACAACATTTTTCTTATGGAAATTGTTCAGGTTTTCTCATTGTAAAAGCTCTTAATATTTCTCAATAAAATCCGGGAGAGCATCAAGGGTGATGTAGAATCATTATTTAGTATTTTATAGACCAAGGTTTAACCGTTAAGCAGGCCCTATCTTAAGATATCAAAGATATGATTTTCTTAAGTTAGAAAAGTTTATCTTGAACAATATATTTATTAAGGAAAATATATTATCCAAGATATATACACGCTTAAGGCAAGAAAATACTGAATCATGATTCTAAAGGCTGACAACCTTTTTATTGAAAAATATTTTTTCGAAAATCTTTTTTAAAACAGTAACTGGTTACAGAACTTGTTACCTTGCTTAGTAATGTTTTGAATATGTAACGAACTAGTTCTCATATTCAAAACCCTACTACTTCACATTAAGAACAACGTAAACGATTTCACTAAGAAGATCATACACAAATATTACATGAAGACCTAAGATGAATCATTTGAAAGATCCTACAATATCTTCATGCACTTCAATCCTTGAAGCTTCTCTTGAATCAACAATGCAATACTTTGTCTTTTCCTCGAACATCTTCGATCTGACCTCTTAGCTCTAAGTCTTGGAATAACCTATTTGTTACACAGGAACATACGAAATAGCTAATAGTCTTTGATTGTTTCAGTATACCGCGAGGAACAGTTAGTTTCTCGGCTATTTCCTCACAGTTTATAAACACATGTAATATCAATTGTTCCTTGTAGATGTTTGTCATCATTAAAAATCTAGGGGACTCAACAAATTTTCCATATTTTGATGATGAAAACTCTTTGAAGTTTCATGCAACCAACAAGTTAGTAAGCATATATAACTTTAATCAAAGCTCAAATACTCATTAAAACAGCTTACTTGACACAAGACTCACAAAGGTGAAACAGTTAACTATTTCAACCATTTCCTAATGCTCCTTTTATTTTATTGAACTACAACTGAAACTATACTAGGACCGACTTAATATATACTAGACTTAGACGGTTAAACTTCAAATTGATTTTCCCCCTTTTGGAATTATTAAAAAGTACTCAATGAAAGAATCATTGCACATAAGTTATTACATGATTTCAAAATAACTAGCTTCAACTACCAACCAAGTAAATATTCATAGCAAAAAATCAAGTTTGTCATGCAACTTACAGTCCATAAACCAAACACAAATTATCGAAATATAAACTAACATAGTCAAACAAGAACCCAAATTACATAAGAAAATGTTTTGTAATAAGGGAGGGAAAATAATAATGCTGAGACAGTTATCATAATGGGGTAAGGGGAAACAGCTAGAAAAAACAATCACTAGTGGAAAATTAAGGAAGGGTTGCGCTAAAAAAGGCCCTTAGGGCTGCGCTTTTTGACAGCAACCCTTTCAATAGCAGCCCTTCACTTTTTAAGTAGGGCTGCGCTTTTCAAACGCAGCCCTTCACAACGAAGGGCTGCGATTTTACCTAAAAAGCGCAGCCCTTCCTACCAAAAAAAAAAAAATTATTTTTTTTTACATTTTTTTACTCATATATTTAATCTCACATTTTCTGAATTTTTACATTTGCATTCGCTTTAAACAAAGGTATGAAACCACATTGGCAACACTCATGATATACTGAAAAACTCATATATTCACACACTAGTGGAAAAATGAAGAAGGGTTGCGCTGAAAATGGCCTGTAGGGCTGTTCTTTTTTACAGCAGCCCTTTCAATAGCATCCCTTCACATAGATGGGCTGCGCTTTTTTGTAGCGCAGCCCTTCTAAGCTTGAAGGGCTGCGCCTTCTTAACTAGAGCAGCCCTTCTAAGCTTGAAGGGCTGCGCTTTTTCAACAAGCGCAACCCTTCTAAGCAAGAAGGGTTGCGTTAGTTTCAACTAGCGCAGCCCTTTTCCTAAATTTTTTTTTTTTGAATTTTATTACCCCTGCAGCCTGCACACAGCAGCCCTCCCCTCCCTGCCCTGCTCGCAACAGCAGCCCTCCCAGCACCCACCCCTGCCCCAGCCCACCCCCCACCCCCCACCCCTGCTCTGCCCACCCCAGCCCACCCCCCTCTCTGCCACCCCTGCCACACCCCTGCACACCCCTACACCCACAGCCCACACCAGCAACCCCCACCACCCCACCCCCACCCAAAACCTCCCCCCTTCAAAAAAAAATGCAAATTGCAATACAATAATATATGACAAGTAGAGAAAGGTAATAATTAACTTCAAATATATATATAATGTAAAAAGTGTACATAGAATTGATAAAAATACATTCGAGCTAAAATGTCATCTTATGCAATCATCGGTAATGTGGGACGCCAACTTATCCCGAACTTCATCTATTTCTTCTTTGGTGAAGTTCCTCAAACGTGGTGTAGGAATTCGCATAAACTTGCAAAACAACCAAGGAATAAACACATATATAACAATTCAATCATTTTACCGTAGTTAGTACTTCTAAAAATGACATATACCTTCCTGAAATTGAATCAAAATCAAATGCAAGCCTAAAAGTCTACACACTAGTTATAATATATCTCATATAATCATGTTCAAAGAAAATTTGGGGTTAAATGACTTGATAAGTACATTTTGGGAGCGAAAAGGCCAAAATAGGCCGGAAATGGCCTTTTCGTTCCCGAAATGCAACCAACAACAAATGCAAGCCTAAGAATCTAGTTATATTATGCCTCATATAATCATGTTCAAAGAGAATTTGGGGTTAAATCACTTCATAAGTACATTTTGGGAGCGAAAAGGCCAAAATAGGCCGGAAATGGCCTTTTCGTTCCCGAAATGCAACCAACAACATATGCAAGCCTAAGAATCTACATACTAGTTATATTATGCCTCATATAATCATGTTCAAAGAGAATTTGGGGTTAAATCACTTGATAAGTACATTTTGGGAGCGAAAAGGCCAAAATAGGCCGGAAATGGCCTTTTGTTCCCGAAATGCAACAACAACATATGCAAGCCTAAGAATCTACATACTAGTTATATTTGCCTCATATAATCATGTTCAAAGAGAATTTGGGTTAAATCACTTCATAACTACATTTTGGGAGCGAAAAGGCCAAAATAGGCCGGAAATGGCTTTTGTTCCGAAATGCAACAAACAACAATTGGAAACCTAAAAGTTACATACATTTCGAAGATCACCAACATCTTTGCAATGGTTGACGATATCGAGCATGAACCTCATGACGTAATACCCACACGCACGTCCACCTACTTGTACCGGACACTAAAATTCACCAAAGGATGCAATAAATGACATGTTAATGTGTATTATGTGTTTTATAAAAGGATGCAAAAAATTACTCATGTTACCTCGACTAAATGCCAAACAGGAGGTTTTGGTTGTCGAAGTCCAGATGCAATAACCCCCTTCATCACACTACATCAATACATTATTATAAGATTAGATGTACATTTAATATTAATAAGTGTGCATATATTGAGTTTCGATTGGCTACCTATTTAACAATGATCTGACTAGTAAGGACCGTATTGTTTCTTTACGCAAAGAATCAAAGTGGTAGACTTCGTTACGTGGCAAACATATTGCAATCAGTGTCCAATGGTTCCTACAACAATAAAAATGTTATTATTATCGTAGAAAAAAATGGTCAATTTAATTAAAGTAAAAAGTGAGTTTAAGAAGCATACGATTCAATGTAAGGAAAAGAATGATCTTATATCCAAGACGTGAACATGCTTCAAAGAATCCTTGAGATATGCTTTCACCTCCTTTTGGTTTTTACGCAACTGTGATCTCGTACAAGCTTGGACATAACCAACCAAACATTGGCTCACTAGATGGCCTCAAATCATTGTATAATAGCCTGAGAAATCATATTGATTAAAATAAAACTTACTTATTATGGAAGTTATTAGTTGGATTGAATACTACTTAATTAAGGCATATATGTATATTTATTAATTTATATACTAATAAATATTACCTCATGAATGTTTGTATCATGGAAACATTCAACTCTTCCTCAAGTAAGAATTCTTTAATATCAACCTTAGAAATGAAGGTCGATGAATCCTCAAAGTAGTGGAATTGGTGGTGCGACAACTTAATCTCAATCATTGCTTCATCGTCTACATCGCTAGCGCACTCATGTAGCCAAAAGCACGGTTGAGTAAGGCCTTGCACCACCTCGATCTCCGTAATGAGTGGAGACTTTGCTAGAAACATTTACTTTTCCACTTGGGCACGTCGGCCTTCCTGAGGTGAAGCTACCTTCTTTCCCTTCCTGTCGGCCTTCCCCGAACCCTAGTAATTAGTTAAATTAAAAGATATTACTGACAATCATATATAGGAACTATAAAAGAAAACTATGTATATAACTTATGTTAATCATTGTACCTGATCTGATAACCGACCAATGCATGCGGCCAAAGAACATAACTGCCAAGGGCATCAGTCACTGAGTGTACACCAACTTCTGCATTCGGCAGCGGAAGAGGTAATTCTTCGAAACCGGGCACAATGTCTGAAACGCTGACCACATAGTGAATATCAGCAATTAGCTGGTTGTGCAATCGTACCCGTCCCTAGGGGGCTGTGCAGAGCCATAAGCAACGACAATGAAACTGCCATGACCATCTCCTTGAGCTAATAGCTCACATGGTGTCTCTTCCTTTAAAAAAAACTCTATTCATAGTTAGTCTATGAAACAACATATATATAGTAAGAAACTCATGCATTTAAGAACAATAGTTGTGATATTAAATGATTACCGTGAACTCCGGATCTGGATGAGGCTGCGTAGGAACAGGCTGCGTAGGAACACTGCCCTGCGAGAAAGCACCAAAAGTCGGTAAGCCCATCTGCGCCAAAATGGCGTTGAAATTCTGAGTCATATCCGCTCTGAGCTCCTCCCGGATTTGGGCTTTCATAGCCTCCACATTATGGAAGCTGACTGAATTGACACTGGAGGCACTGGATTTTGAGTAGAGGTGTATTGATCACCATACACCTTTCTCACCCCGAGGCGGACACCTCCTACGCCCCTCACACGTCCATATTGGTCCGTCCTAGAGTCTCGTGTAAGGCATCAACTTGTCCTCTAGGAGTGAACTCACCAGTTGCCTCCTTTTCCTTCAAGCCAATCTGCATAAGGATAAGAGAGAAATACTCTGAGCGCACAAGTTATATTATTATGTATACCTTATCAAAAACTTATAATATGTACTTACAATGGATTAGCTATCTGTTTTGTCCGGGATCAGGCAAGACTCTCTGTCCCTTTGCATCAACCCCATGCATGGAACACCACCAATCGAGCACTCTATCTGGTTGCCGAGGCTGTGCAACTGTCGTCGTAGAGCTAGTGCCCGATGTCGTGGTCGACACAATCGTGGGGTAATGGCTATACATCCACGATTCTCTCGTCTGACCATACGACTGAGCACCCAGATGGTGATAGTACTTCCTAACTTTTGCATTCGCGCTATTTTTCTACAGAGATGCCTTGAAACACACAAATATAAACAAAGGTTAGATATGGTGTTATACAATAATATTGGATCTAAAAGTATTAAATCTTAGATAGTAAAATATTCTTACAACAGCTTCCGGGGTTGTTTTTTGTGCAACAATTGCTTGCCACTGCTCAGGTGTGATGTGCCTCCATATCTGATATGGTAACTTGGAGGGCGCCTCAAATGATGTGTCCGGTGAAGCCTCAGAACTGGTGTGTGTTTCTATCCCGTAGATTTTCTTCTTCTTTGTACCCCCGACTTTTCTCTGCTTCGTGATCCACCCCGACACTAGCTTGGCCTTGAAGTCTCTGAACCTCTGGGCAACCGCGGATAGAAACACGTTCTTCTTGGCTTCATCATTTGCAATATTGAATTGAATCTACAAAAAACGCATTTCACAAATTAGTAAATATTACATACTATATTTAACTAAAGTGTTAAGATTCTAAACGTTATTGTACGCGAAGCTTACCATAGTATCTTCTCAAATCATATTTTTCAAAGACTCGGGCACCTTTTTCCAAGAGTGGAGAATGGAGAGCTTATGCATGCAAATCCCAACTTGCATGGCATACTTTTGACGCCATTTTCCACAAGGTTACCCCAAATGATTGTACTCCAAAGTCATTAGGGTGGGTTTCCCTAGTGACTTTGTAGGTCCCCTTCCTTTCCTCTTTTTCGTCTCCAAGTTCTTACTTGGCCTTTGTAAACATTTTTCTTCAAGGCGAGCCTTAACCAATTGTCGTCGTTCCTTTTCGTAATCGAAACACTCATCCTCGGTAGTGTGTTCCGCACTCGTATCTGTATGCACCTCCCCCATGTCCCTGAAATTGTACAAACATACGCATTAATAAAATAAAATAAAAATTAAGTCACTAGGAAGGGGGGCAGTGGGGGGTGTGCAGTGGGGGGAGAGGGGAAGTGGGAGGGTGGGGGAGGGGTGCAATGGGAACGAATAGGCCAAAATAGGCCGGAAATGACCTTTTCGTTCCCGAAATGCAACCAACAACAAATTAAAGCCTAACAATCTACATACTAGTTATATTATACCTCATATAATCATGTTCAAAGAAAATTTGGGGTTAAATCACTTGATAAGTACATTTTGGGAGCGAAAAGCCAAAATAGGCCAAAATAGGCCGGAAATGGCCGTATCGTTCCCGAAATGCAACCAACAACAAATTAAAGCCTAACAATCTACATACTAGTTATATTATACCTCATATAATCATGTTCAAAGAAAATGGGGCTAAATTACTCGATAAGTACGATTTGGGAGCGAAAAGGCCAAAATAGGCCGGAAATGGCCCTTTCGTTCCGGAAATGCAACAAACAACAAATTAAAGCCTAAAAATCTACATACTAGTTATATTATACCTCATATAATCATGTTCAAAGAAAATTTTGGGTTAAATCACTTGATAAGTACATTTTGGGAGCGAAAAGGCCAAAATAGGTCAAAATAGGCCGGAAATGGCCTTTTCGTTCCCGAAATGCAACCAACAACAAATTAAAGCCTAAGAATCTACTACACTAGTTATATTATGCCTCATATAATCATGTTCAAAGAGAATTTGGGGTTAAATGACTCGATAAGTACGATTTGGGAGCAAAAAGGCCAAAATAGTTACAAATTAGAGAAATTACACAGACCTGAGTTTATGTCTCATGATTTATTGAGCTTCTGCCGTTTCTTAGGATCCTCAAGTACATGTATCCCTTCCGTGTGATCTACACGCATATAGTTCTCCGACATATTCACATCATCTTCCACACTAATTTGAGGATAGGTAAAAGGGGGGAGGTCCTCAAATGCATCATATTCTTCCTCATTATCAACATCACCAATACTAAGGATACTCCTTTTACCAGGTACAACAATTGACCACTTATGATCAGCAGGATCAGTTACAAAAAATACTTGCTTGACTTGTGATGCAATTACAAATGTCCTCAGTTTCACGTAGACGACAAGGTCAAGAAGAGTGAATCCGCAAGGATCATCGTTTCTTACACAACGTCGATTATCGTCAACCCACTTGCAACACAAGAGGCAAATATTAAAAGTACAGTAGTCCAGCTCCCATATTTCTTGTATTCGCCCATAATAGTTGCTTTCACATTAACAGGCGACTTATCTTTCGAGCTTGCATATTGTGTAGACGACGCCACAAGTGAAACACCACTATTTTGTTCGATCTTGACTTCAGATCTTGACGTTCAGTCCAAAACGTATACCCATTAATATCATAACCCTCATAAGAGTGTACAGTTTCACGAGGACCAAATGCTAACCACTTGACTGTTTCAGGAACACTTTCATCCCAATCATTGAGTACTCGTTTATGAAACCAATTAATGAAAGTCTTGTTATGCATTTTCGTCAATGCCCTCACTCCTTTTCCAGGATTGCTAACACGTAATTCCTCCATATGTTCACTTAAATAAGGATGGACATCTGGTACGTGATGCAATACAAATAAGTGAGCTTGTTTACGCTTTTCTATAGAAGGTGTGATCAATTTTGAACCAATTGTACCCTTGCCCTCAAGTCTGCCCTCGTGTCGGGGTGTCGGAAGTCCAACAGGATCTACACTAGCAAAATACTCAGCCACAAAATTACTGATCTCTTCACCCACAATCCCTTGAATTATACTACCTTCTGGTTGTGCAGGATTCCGAACTTTATCCTTCAAAGTTCCCATATATCTCTCAAAAGGATAGCACCACCTCAAAAACACTGGACCACACAGCTTAAATTTCTCGAACTAGATGACAATGAGATGGACCATAATGTCAAAGAATGGGGGGGGGGGGAAATACATCTCAAATTTGCATAGAGTTTCAACTACTCTGGCCTGCAAGGAATCGAGAGTCGACGGGTCTAGGACTTTGCTGCAGATTGTATGAAATAATGAACACAGTTCTGTAATGGTGTGCCTCACATGCTTTGGAAGTATCCCACGAATTGCAATCGTAAGAATACTTGCATCATGACATGACAATCGTGTGATTTCATACTCGATAACTTCAACTCACCATTTAAGGTAACAAAGCGCTTCATATTCGATGAGTAGCTAGTAGGGACCTTAATGCCATACAATGACTCGCAAAAAAATTCGTTTCTCTGCACGCGACATCGTGTAGCAAGCTGGTGGCAAATAATTCTTCTTCGAATCCTCCACCTTTTTACTTTTCTGAGTTTCATCATCAACCCTTTCCTCCCCTCTTTTCTTCTTCCTTCCATCCCTTTTCTGAGCCCACAACTCTGGTCGAATCCCCTTTTTCCAAGTAAAGTCGTGACGCCTTAACATCTTTTGTCTTGCCCGGAATATTCATAAGTGTCGCGATATAGCTTCACAAACATTCTTCTCTATGTGCATGACATCCAAACAATGTCTGACCTTTAGATCTTTCCAATATGGGAGTTTCCAAAAAATGGCATTGTTTTTTCCATAATCCTAGGTAGTCAAACCTCACTAGCAGGTTTACAAAGACTGTTTCAATGCCCTTCACCTGATTAAAAATTCAGCCAGTTAATGGTCTATGAGCAACTTCTTCTTCAACCGTCCCATCGAATGCCTTCTTCTTAAACCGATAGGGATGGTCGCGGCTGAGGAGCCTTCGTGTGCGCATATACACATGTTTGCAGCCCTTAAGGTGTGTAGATTTCATGTCATCTAAACAAATCGGGCAAGGTTGTTTTCCTTTAGTCTTATACCCAGATAAGTTCCCATAAGCTGGATAATCGTTCATAGTACAAAGAGCATGGCAGCAGAGTGAACATCTCATTAGCATACGCATCAAATACTAACACTCCTTCGTTCCACATCTTCTGTAAATCTTCAACAAGCTGCTGAAGGTATACATCTATGTCATTTCTAGGTTGTTTGGGCCCCGATATAAGAAGCGATAGCATCATGTACTTGCGTTTCATGCACAACCAAGGAGGCAAGTTGTAAACCACTAAAACTACTAGCCATGTACTATGCTGCGAGTTGATATTGCCAAAAGGGTTCATGCCATCCGTACATAATCCAAGCCTCAGATTCCTATCCTCATTACCAAATGACTTATCACCCTGTTGATAGTTTTCCACTCAGGCGAATCAGCCGGATGCTTGAGCAGACCGTCTTTCTTCCTACGATCTGCATGCCACCTCAAATTCTTCGCATCTCCTTTAATTGAGAACATGCGCTTTAATCTAGGTATTATGGGTAGATACCACAACACCTTGGCTGGTGGTCCTTCACTACCTCAGCTCCTTCACGCTTGTACCTCGACAATCCACAACGTGGACACTCATGTAAATGCTCATAGTCATTACGATAAAGCACACAATCGTTAGGACAAGCATGTATCCGCTCGTACTCTAAACCCAAAGGACACATCAGCTTCTTCGCATAATAGTACGACTTTGGCAGTTCATTTCCATAGGGAGCATCTCAGCTAAAACTTCCAACAACGATGTGAAACTAGAGTCCGTCCAACCAGCGTTCGACTTAATGTTGAACAGTGTTACCACCCACGGAAAGTTTGGTGTACTTTGTACAACCTGGATACAACGGCTTTTCAGCAGCCTGGGCATAGACTCAAAAATACGAGGTCGTCTACACGACTGATCTTCAACCTCGTGTATCATCTCGTCTACCCGATCCCTATCGTCATCTCCAAATTCATCATCCAAATTCTCATCCCCTAACTCATCATCATCCTTCTTTTTTTCTTCACATACATCATTCTTTACTCCAGAGCTTCCTATATACCTCCCCTGCTCACCATGCCAAACCCATACGTGGTATTGAGGCCTAAACCCACGGCGAAAGACATGCTCCCTAACCACATGTATACTACTAACCTTGCTCACATTTCTACAATCCAAACAAGGACAATAAAAGTCGACTGCTCCAGAGGATGTTTGATATTCTAATGCACTTCTACAGAATTCTGAGACCCCATTCACAAACTCAATCGATTCACGACTACCATACATCCAAGTACGATCCATCTCATTCAAGAAGACCACCTCTAATAATTAAACACAACATTCATTATAATGCATCCACTAGTAGAATAAATGCTATTTGCTGCGGTTAAAAAGTGCCCTATTGCTGCGGTTTTGGGCGCACAGCAATTAAGGGGGCAGCAATAGGTATTAATTATATTGCTGCGGTTTAAAACCGCAGCAATATCTCAACATATTGCTGCGGTTTCTAGTACAAAACCGCAGCAATATTGTAATTTTTTATCAGAAAAAATCCAGTATATTGCTGCGGTTTTTGGTCAAAACCGCAGCAATATGACCTGGTATAGAAAAAAAAAATTTTTTTTTTTTTTTGCATTTTACAATTAAATTTGAAAGAATAAAACCAACAACAAACCCATCCACTATCAATCTCTCATTCAAGGAGACTATTGCAGCATTGAAATACAATAACAATGCAAATGCAACTAAACCAAACCGCTATATATTCAATAAAAATAATATTTACAAACTCTAATTACAATAATATATAAAAAAAAAATCAAAAAAAAAGCTGATAAGGAAAGATTTCAAAAAAATGAAAAAAAGAATACAGATACAGAGGTACATGGAAAATTAAAGAAAATTAAAAAAAAATACATTAGATCTTGAAAATCGAAAATCACTACCAACAACCACCACCAAGAATGTCCACCACGAATTTCAACCCTAAACTACTACCAACAACCACCACCAACAACCCCAGCAATACCACGAATTCCGTGAGTTTTGAAGGAAACCTATTTTCATTTTCAGCCCATTTCATGTGTACCCATTTATCAAACCCCGGTTCAGAGACCAAATATGGACCCCCTTAGTTAACTTCCTTCCATTTTAGACTGAAATGCCTTCGTCAAATCTCAAATGTTAATTCCATTTTAGAATCCCGTCAAACCAAAAAAAATACTTATCAGTTTATATAACCTTTGCTCTCTCTGCATTCATCCATTCCAATTTTCACCTCAGTCTTCACACGCAATATCAATATCTTATCATCAAATTCTCCCCAGAAAAATGAGTGAGAGAAAAGTTTTGGTCGCGAATTAAAGTCTTTGGACGAGATTGAAACAATTGAAATCTTACACCTTCCGAAAATCTCAAGGTTCGTTTAGGAATAATTTTAGTATAATTTTTAAGACAGAAAACTTGGATCTTCCTTCCTTGTACTAATTTTTCTTGGTGGAGTGAGTCTGACTCGGAGTGGGTTAGTGAGATTATCGCCAGAGATTATGAGGAGAGATGAGAAAATAGAGGAGTGAGAGAGATGAGAGGTTGAGATTAGAAGTGAGAGAGAGAGGTTGAAGAGAGAGGCTGAAGAGAGGCGTGTAATTGTGTAAGGAAACAAACCCTAAGTGATAGAAACGCATGTTTTATATCTTTTTAATATTGCTGCGGTTTCTTGCAAGAACCGCAGCAATATATGAAAATATTATTTTTTAAATATTATTTTATTATATTGTTGCGGGTTTTTACTAGAACCGTAGCAATATTTCGGTCAAATAGTCAACTTTTTTAAAAAAAAATTCATGTTCATACCATATTGCTGCGGTTTTAGGCCAAAACCGCAGCAATATCTTTATTTTATATTTATATTTTCTTTTCACGTGTTATATTGCTGCGTATGAGTAAAATCGCAGCAATATCACCGCAGCAAATAACAATTATTCTACTAGTGATCAGTCATTATTAAAGTACACACACTCACATATTCAAATCACACACGTATACAGCAAGCTAAGGTAGTGACATGTTCAATTGTATGCATGCAGTCAAAGGTCCTTATCACTTCAACCTAACCCATCCTTGGACGTCTAATCTCACTAGTGAATATATGCCAACTTTTCAATTCTAAGGAAAATCCGGCAGCATTTCCCTACAGTACAGTTCTCCAAGTACACAATGTAGATAATTGCTTATCTACATATGTACCCAGAGAACAATGTAGAGAAACGATAAGCCAAGATTTTCCTCAGAATTGAAAAGAGGACACATTCACCACATAAGTGAGATCAAATGTCCAAGAACAGTCCCAAATCGGGGACTATTCAAGACTTACTCCTAATGAGTAAGTCTTGAATGGGTATCTAGGCATATGATGATGATTCAAACAACTTGTAGATTTCATATATAGCTAAATCACATTGTGTTTTCATACAATCTCATATCAATAAATTATAATATACATTATAAAAAATACATATATACATCAATAAATTATCAACTTTGTCTACATGTTAAACTATCTAGTTACCTCTTAACACCAACGACGAGCAATGAAGAGAAAAAAGATACTTGGGGCTTTATTTGCCTTCCTTAGCCTCTTCTTCCTACAATTGACAAAACCCACATTGCACATTAATTATTTAATTCAAATAAGAAAAACAAAAATAACTTAAAACAAAATTAATTCATACCTAATTAACCACTCAAATGGTGGAGAAGAAATGAGAAGAGAAGAGATGAGAAGAGAAGAGAAGGGTGGTGATGGTGGAGAATAGAAAAGAAGAGAAGAGAAGGGTTGCACGGGGTGGGTGGGGCGAAAGGTGGTCGCGCAAACCCACTGTACTCGAAATTGTGGTGGGCGGCAGTGCTGCAGTTGTGGTGCACTCGAAAAAAGTCTCGCAATGTGGTGGTGGAGGTAGTGGTGCACTCGAAAAAAGTCGCCAATGTGGTAGTGGTGGTGGTGGTGGTGGTGCACTGGAATCAGGTCGAAAAAAATGGTGGTGTTGTGGAAACTGTACTCGAAATTTTTTCGCTCGTATAAACTCTAAGTGAAAGAAAGAGGGAAAGTGTTGTGGATACTGTACATGCGCGCACTAAATTCACTCCAAAAAAAAAATTAAACGAAGGGCAGCGCTAATAAAAAAAAAGCGCAGCCCTAAATTAAAGAAGGGTTGCGCTTTTTTTAAAAGCGCAGCCCTACTAAGTCAGAAGGGCTGCACTTTTTTAAAAAGCGCAGCCCTACTAAGTGAAGTGTTGCGCTTTTTAAAAAAAGGGCAGCCCTTCTGTTATGTAGGGCTGCGCTTTTTTAGCCCTTCACTAGTAGGGATGCGCTTTTCCTAAAAGTGCAGCCCTTCCTACGCAGCCCTTCCTTTTTTTTCCCCTAGTGACAACTTCTTACCAAATAGCAGCATTTTGCTACAAAAAATCAACCAAAACATAAGAAATTGAACAATAACTTGAATCTAGTGAATACTTTAAAATGAAATTGCATCAGATTCAATTTTAACATCATAAAAACTGCAATAAACATCAACAAAATCGAGAACACCGCCAATGAATGAAATCATATTACAACCACCGCAAAAAGCCAAAAATTCCTTCTATCATTGCTCTTTAGCAATAAGTTACAAAACCTACACAAATATCTCACAATAACCCCAAATTACTTCTATCACATGAATTCTCCATATTTCAGTTGTATAAATTCAATTTATTCGACGCGAAACCTAAAAAACTTAACTACACCAAAAAGATATAAACAAATAAACATCTAATTACTCATTTTACTAACAAAGGCCACCGCCAAACTCGTCGGAGGCGACGAACAAAGGTCAAAATAATGACGGCGTTTCTTCGTGCTCTTTCTCTTTCCTCACAGCTTCATGCTCTTTCTCTTTCCTCTCTTCAAAGTTCGAATTTCGTGCTTTTCGTTTCTATAATTTTAGGGCTTTTCGTTTCTATATTCTCCGCCGTTTCGTTAGTTCCATTCACGACTGGTTTCTGGTGAAGAAGAACAGTCGAACAGTCGTTTTTTAGGGGTTTCGCCATTCACGACTGATTGTGATGAGGGAGGGTTGTTAGAGATAGGAGAGAATGAGGGAGGGAGGGTTGTAGAAGAACAGCCGTTTCTAATGAGAGAGGAGAGAGAGAATGAAATTGTGAGAATGAGGGAGGGAGGGTTGGAGAAATACCCTAGCGCGCTTCTTTATTTTAAGCCCAGTGTGATATATTCTTTTCCAAATAAAAAAAAAAGCCCATGAAGGGCTGCGCTTGTCCCAAAAAATGCAACCCTTCATTTAAAAGGGCTGCGTTTGACTAAAAAACGCAGCCCTTCTCTTTACAGTAGGGTTGCGTTTTTTTGTCAAGTGCAACCCTTTTTGTAAAGGGCTGCGCTTTTCTATAAAAACGCAGCCCTACAAGAAAGAAGGGTTGCGTTTTATTTAAAAGTGCAGCCCTACTGTATAGAAGGGCTCCGTAATGAAGAAAGCGCAGCCCTTCCAGCGCAGCCCTTCCTTTTTTTACCCCTAGTGAATGACTCCTCGTCATCTTCTCCATCTTCCTCTCCATCAAAGGCATTATCATCATCACTTTATTGGTTGGAGGAGGAGTTATAGGAACTTGCACCATCTTCATCGTCCTCATCATCAGCTTGATCCTAGGTCTTTTTCATATGAACAGCAGGAAGAAGGGGATCAGCAGGAAGACGGGAATGAACGAAACCATTAGGACTCTGAGTTGTATGAAGTTGAGCTTTAATCTGTGGGAGGGAGAGAACCAGCACCTCAATCTCGGGTAGCTTTTTCTCAAGCTTAGTGACCTTAGACTTATAAGACTTGGACATACCATCAATTAGCTTATACATTTTCTCCAAAGTCTTCACCTAGTTGTTCTACCTTTCAATCACAACACTAGCATAACTAGTTCCCCCTATCTTCCTCTTCTTCTTCTCTTGCTTTTAGTTCTCAGTTGGTACTCTTAAGTCCTTGAACCTCATTATACCTGTCCAACCCTTTTTCCCCTAGTATCTTCTTTATAATAACCTAAATGAGAATTGTTTCCAATTAAGAGGCATCTTTTGCTTTAAGAGCAAAAGGAAATGATGAGAGCAGGAAGATTGATCTTGATCTTTTTCATCATTGAGTAAATCAAGACCATCTCCATGACTCGAGTGTTCCCTTGCCTTGAGCCCTGGAAATTAACACTTTATTGCAAATGAAGTAGAGGACCAACATAATGGGTTCGCGCAAATTAGCAAATCGATAACTAGCCTTGTTATAGTAGGAAAGAACAAACAAAAACTTATAGATCTCCTTAGTTGTTGCCCAACATTATTAGCGCTACCATCCTAGCATATACTTGTCAAACCCATCCCTTGGTGCATCAAGAAGAGAAGTTGCAAAAGACACAAAGATAGATAATTCACTTCCAAACACAGTAGAACCCAAAAACATATCGGCTAATTATTTCAAAATTCAAAAAAAATCCCTAATAGCATCCACAAAAGCATTCTTCACATCCTTAAATAAAGGCATCCAGCCTTGAAATTCCAACAATTGACGAACATTAGATAAATCAGGCAAATCAACAGCCATCCTTTACAGAAAATTTATTTAACACACTTCTTTCAACAATAAAAGTAAAACTAATAGAGACAGGAGTTTCAATAGATTTACCTTTTGCATGACGGGGGTCTAGTTGGTACTCCTTTTCTATTGGTTCCGCTAGCAGATGCACACTAGTATAAAAATGATAATTTGCGTCTGCTTAGTTGCGTCGCATGCAATGAGAACTGACACAAATGGTTAGGAGCAGAGTATTTGCATCGCATTATAATCAACGTCTGACGCAAATACCTGCAACAAATGAATGGCAAGAGGATTTGCGTCGCGTGACCCGATCCATTTGACGCACATGAGTAAAGAAGATTTGCGTCGAATGCGCATATTGTGCGATGCAAATCCTTATATCAGGCTATTTGCGTCGGACACGTAAGTGCATCCGATGCAGTTGAATAAAGTAGTTGGGGAGGATAAGAATTAGAAAAAAATATTGAAAAAGTGTGTCGCATATAACCGATCTTTGACGCATATAACGTTATAATATAGAACACCCACTTTTTCCTCAGCCTTCTCTCTCTTCTATATTTTAGATCTCCTTAATCTGTCTCACCATTCTCAACCCAACTCTCTCACCATTATTTTAGTCACACTCATCGCTATTCTCTCTCTCCTGTTCTTGGCCGCTTGCATCTTCTACCCTAAACACCGCTGCCGCAACGGATCTCACTCTTCAACCTCTTCGCCACCGCAAGCCCGTGGTTTCCTCTCCTCACGTTTCAACCACTCGCTTCCTGCATCTTCTACCCTAAATACCGCTCCCAGTCGTGTGCTAGTACTGCTTCTTTCCTCTCTCTTCAGCCGTGTGTTGGTGGTCAATCTAATGGCAACTTCATGAAGTCCTTCGTTTTCACTGTTAATCTTCAAATTCCAAGCTTGTGCGAAATTGTGCGAAATTGCCTCTTTTACTGATCTTCTGAATATATGAGATTATTATTGTTGCGATTTTAGCCCTTTTCTCATGATGATGCCTTCTCCTCTTATCCTGAAGCTTCCTTGGAATCGTAGCATCGACTCTTCCGGTATATTCTTAGATATACTTTCTTTCGTTTGTCTATTATTTTTTGGTAAAAAAATGTTTTTGCTAATTTTATATTTTCGTTTATATGAAGAATGAAACTTTGACACGTGTCGGTCGTTTCTCCAAGGAATCGATGTGAACAAACTCGCCGGCGGCGATGAAGAAGACATGAATTCCAGGCGATCGGAAAATAAAGAAATGGTTAATATATTCAAGATAATTAAGTATTTACAAAATACCGTCTCAATTCATTCTATTTCATCAGATCCGAGATGTGATATGGTTCCGAAGGATGAATTGGATATGGACAGTTCCGATAAGATTTCATTCTTGAACAAAAATGCATTTTTTTTACTTATTTCATCTATTTCATGACCGAAACAAGGGGGATACACATTACACCACGATTTTGAATCCGAAGAGAAATTTGAAGAAATGGCATATCTATTCACTCTATCAATAACCGAGCCGGATCTGGTGTATCATAAGGGATTTGCCTTTTCTATTGATTCCTGCGGATCGGATCAAAAACAATTCTTGAATGAGGTATTCAACTCCAGGGATGAATCGAAAAAGAAATCTTTATTGGTTCTATCTATAGGTGTTTGAATTTCTTTTATGCATTCTGGTGATTCAGATTCAAATTAAGAAGCGGCAACTAAGGTTTTGTAATTTAGGTTTCATCTAGGGTTTGAATATTTGATTATGGAATTAAATTTTAGTCGTTAATTGTTCTTTGGTTTGTGTGTTATGTATTTGAATTCAAATTATGTATTTTTTTTATGATCTGAAACTGATTTACGGGAAGATATGTTGAGTTTTTGTTGTTGAGCTTTTGTTGTTCGTTGAGTTTCTATTTTTTTTAACAAAATGGACCATTTTGCATCGGATATGACGTTCAATCCAACGTAAATCCCCCTGTTTAAAATAAATAATGACCCATCTACGTCACATGTTATTCTGAGACCGATGCAAATCATAATCATTTGCGTCACATGTTGCTCATTATTCGACACAAATCCTTTCATTTGCTTCATATCTTTTACCGAGTCCGATGCAGATGACTGATGTATGCTTGCTTGGCAAGGCATCATGTGCGTCGGACATGGACTTGTGTCCGACACAAATACCTAGGCATCTGCATCATGTCCTAATCCGACGTAGATCATGTCTCCATCATTTGCGTCGAGACCTGTGCCATTGAACCGATGTATGACGCAAATGTTGGTCCCATGCCCGACGTAAATCAATGATTTTGTACTGGTGGTAGCAAATTGATCCTCGAAAATTCTTCTATTTCCATCTTTATAGCTAATCTTGTGATTTCCTTCCTCTCGCCCTAGTGGAGGTAGATGGAGACCCTTCTTTTTGACTAGTGATAACCAGATCTTGTTCATCCATTTGTTCCTTCTCAAAAGGAACCTCTGTAGACAACTCCTATAAAACCCTTCCAATAATATTAGTAATAGAATCGTTTTGATGTTTCCCTCCATGAATGGCTTTACATTTCTCATTGTAAATTAGGTTATGGGAAACAACATAGGTGGTAGGATTCTCAGTTAAGGAGGCGGTTGGATGTTAGGTTTTTGGGGGTTGAGATAGTAGGAATTGTTCATGAGTAGTGGGAGGAAAAGTATGAGATGAAGTTAGATTGATATGGTGAAGGCGGATTTTGTAGAGGGGGTTAATTTTGTGGTGTGATGGTGGTTTGAGTTTGAGTGGTGGAGGGGGGATTTTCAGATACAGTGGTGGAGGATGAAGATTTTTTTGGTTGAGTAATAGAGGGAGTTTTCTTTGGAAAGGGAGGCATTTCAGTTTATCTTTTTTATTTTCCTCCTTTCTTCCTTACAATGACTGAAGATTTCTTCCCGATTGATGAAAAAATAGAAAGCCTTGAAGAAACCACTTCAAAGAAAGAGAGAGAGAAATAGATTTTTCGAGTGTGACTTTATAGTGATTGCATAGAATGAGAGAAAAATATATAATGTATATATGCATGAGAGAAAAAATATTGGAATAAAATCAGTTAAGATTTCAAAAGGCTATTCAAAAATTTTGAGGTAATCATAACTTCCCATAAATACCTCAACTGCTGAAAACAGGGTGTGTACAAGAGAGGTATATTAGACATGCTTCTTTTTAGGAAATATAGTTCTATCCTTATATCTCAACTTGCAGAAGTTAAGATACTCGCTTAATTTTCGAAAAGAATCAACTTCCCAAAAACATATATGTGTAATATTGTTGTTCTACTTATTTATTTCGTACAAGAAACACTTACACGTGGTTCTGGCAACTTAGCATGATTTCAACTTCATTCAAGCAACAGTTTTTTTCCAATCTTTGGAGATATACAATTTTTTTAATCTTTGGAGATATAGAAAGCATCTATATGACAACCTGAAGAATTAAGCAAAGATATATGGATACAATGTCGCATCAAAGAATACTAATTTAACCATCAGGGGAAACAGCAAAAGCCAAATAATCTAAAACTAATAACTCCTAATTAAGAAACTCACGTAAACTTAATCAAACCTAATAATACTCGTAACTTATAAAAATAATATATACATAATGGTTTGATGATGATATCTGCACTATGATCTTCACTCTTGCAACAAAACAATTCAATTAAGCCTTTATCAACATTATCCCTAAGAGAAATGATGTTTGATCTCAATCTACTCGGTTTTAGAGTTATGCATAGGATCTTTTGAAATATTGATAACACTAGTATTGTCACCCATGATAGGATCATTTTCATACACAACACTAAAATCTTTTAGTTTTTTTTTGTATCCTCAACAATTAGGAATAGCAAGTTGTTGCTGCTGCACTATATTACGGTTCTGCTGTGGACAAGGCCACTAAATTTTTGTTTTTAGACCCCATGAGATCAGACATGAGCCTAAGAAATGAGCAAGTTGTTTTCCTATCAACCAGAAAACCGGGATAATCTCTATTTGCATACCCTACCAACTCAATAGAAGTGCCTTTGGGGTACCACTAGCATAAGTCATCTATTCCGAACAAATACTGAGCATTCTTCTAACAACCTTTAGATGAAACTCCTTGTGATTGCTTTGAAATTATCAAGTCTACTTGTTGTTAGGTACAAGAGGGAACCAAGCATCTCTCTATAAAATGAAGCCTCCACATCCTTCCTTTTTGAATCATCATGAAGCTTTGTAGAAGGAGGAGCAAGATCTGGAGAAATTGTCAAGGTACTTATACTGGTGAATCATGATTCCATCAACTGTTTGCCTAATCAGTAAGCCAAGGAAGATGCCAAGTTCTCCCATCATGCTTGTTCCAGTATGGAATTAATGCTTTGTGAGTGGACTGGTATCTTCTTATCATGTGAGCCGGTTTGATGACATGCACTACTAAACATGTAAACTAACCTCAAAAGTTAATTCGACGAACACCCCTCTACTGCCTAAATCAGTAAAGACATTTGATTGTGATTGTCAACGTACCTTTATAACTCAGTTCAGGGGGGGTATATATAGGATCTGGTAGTGTCCCAAACTAGGTAGGACACTCCTCCAATTGTCTGAATTTGATTTTATCCTCTTTCCGATGCTCATGAAAGATGGCCCAAACAATTCTCACGGTGCCCGATAAGGACCGGTCTATCAGAGATATTGGTATCATATTGATTCTCACTCTAGTTATTCAAAGATACTTGGATGACTTCGACGGTCTCTGGCTGTCTAGATGGATCAGTATGGAACTTGGACAACCCCCATAAAACTAGCCCCACGCCGGTATGACTGGTATGACTATATCTTGCTTAGACAATATTTCAAGCGTCATGAGTGTTGTGGACTTTAATTCGAATTCTCGAGTGATGTTGAACCGATAACGGAGTTAGCACAAAGAGATGTCTTATCAAATATGAAATGTCGACTTGACTTTAATGTCAGGCAGAGAGGGCCCCTAGGAAACCGTTTGATTGATCGGCGTTTGTGGGGTAAGATGTTGCAGCATCATGCCATGGCAGTTGATACATCTTTTGATCTCAGTCGCTCTGCTGCCAATGAATAAGGATATTTTGTGCCCATTTCGCATTTTACTCAAACACGGATCAAGTGCAAAAACTCCAAGGCGATTCTCCTCTCGAACTCCAAATTTTTATTTGCTCATAACCCGCTCATTTCTTACTCAAATCAAACAAAACTAGCTGCAAATTGTTCATCAACAAATTTTGTTTCATACTTACTTAATTTCAAGAGTTTTCTTGCCAGTTGAGCTAAGTTCGGAATTCCACTTCATTTTCAAATGTTGCGGTTGTTCGTACTTCTCCTTACCTGATTTCATTTTCCAGGAACATTATTTCCCATAAATCTTTTAGAGTAGGTTAAATTTTTTGTTTTAAACATGTCTTATGCTTTTGATACACAAATTAATTCAAATATCCCCCCATCCGTAATCTATAGTGATTTTAGCTCTGGTTGTTATACTTCTAGCCCCGTAGTTTCGGCTATCTCACTGGTAGTAGATGTAGCCCTCGAGCATAGGTGTAATCCGGTAATGTATGTAGAACCTCTGGTAGGGTTGTTCCCTCATTTGTTACACCATCAAAATCTAGCCCTAAGCCTTCACCTGTGTCAGTTTCTCCTTTGATAGCGGTCAAAGTTACCGGCAATAAGATAATTATGAACATACCTTATGGCCAATATGGTAGCATGATAGGTTTGGCCGAGCATTCTCCCAATATTTCTCCTTTTCCTTCCGGTTTCTCTGCCCTTGTAGGTACCTCTACCATGCCCCGTGGTGAGGCCTCTTCTTCAAAGCTGACAGGAGCGCATGAAGAGGACTCGCCTAATGATACCTTGTGTCAGAGGAAAAGAATGGTATGACTGATCAAGATGATGAGGAGGACAATATTAATCCTGAGGTTGTTAGGAGCATTGAATAGTATTTAATGTAAGAGGGCAACTCAACTTCGCTAGAATCCGATAGTGATGATGAAGACTCTCCCGAGATAATTCCAGAGGACGATGACGAGACATTAGATTATCTATACATGCTAGCAAGTGAGCCTGAAACTACCTCTCATTTTCAGATTGATAATAATTGGAGGAGGACTTGTACTGAGAACGAGTTCGACCGCAAAGGTGAGGAGGCCTTTGCCTTCCTGGATGGTTATAAGCTGGTACTAAATCGCCCGGTATCGGGTAATAGATTGTCCTCCCAATCATATAGTAGTATATGCCCATCAATTGGATTTTGTGTTGAGATCCCCTTAAAGCCTTTTCTAGTGAACATTTTTAAAGCCTGAAATATCTTTTCAACCCAATTGACGTGGTTAGGGTGTCGTAACCTTATTTCGTACGCCCGGACGATAAATGATTCCCTGAAACTAAGAACTTATTTTGGAAACGACATTAGATCAAAGTAGATGGTTCAATGTCCATGTACTAAGAAGCTGACGGTGTACCCCAATGCTGACGTCCTTGAAAGACTGGCAACCTAGATTTTTCTGGGTCAGGGTCCCTCATAATTTCCCACTCCGCCGGTATTTTACCCGGCCTCGACCTAGGATGGACCACATTCCGATCATGCATTTTACTCGTCCGAAACTCCTAACATTCAATTACTTCAATGGGGACTTCATTTTGGTGCTTAAGGGGAAGAAGTCGGTGTCACGCACACACAGTTGCCCCACCCAGCTTAAATTCTTTCCAATTCGGCCTTATTGGCGCAAGTTTTCTGCTAGTCTGAACCTCAAGGTAGTTATGTTGCTTGTTTTTTATAGTTTATTGTTTTGTTGATTCCTCAGTAAATGTGCACTAATTGTATCTTTTCTTTTTTTGACCATACAAGACAGGTGCATCTGATTGGGGAATCGCTTCATCTACATGGCAATTACATCCCAATCTCCAACATACCACTCAAACCGTAATTGCAACGAAATTTTTTTTCTATCCCTTTTACCTGTATGGGAAGTAAACAAGGTCGCGGTAGTGGCGGTCGTGGTGACGGTGACAAATCCAGTAAAACTTTCGGAAGTCCTCCCAGCCAAAATTTCGCAAAAAACAAGTCTTCATCCCGCAAAAAACGAAGGCGACCACTAAAGAGGGTAAGGCCCCTGGGAGAAGGAGCCAAAACAGCATGCTATCCCACCAAAGCAAAATGAGACCCAAATTGCTCAGCTATTTGGGCCAGCCATATTGCTCTCTAGGCGGGTACTAGAGGTGGGCACCTCCGCCATGCGTCCCAAAATCTCTAAGCATCAAACTTTGCTGCCATAATTGAGATTGAGATACCGGCAATAATCTAGAAGAGGTGGTCCCAGTTGTGGGAGTGGGGGAGGGGGCTACTGAGGGAGGATTGGCTGGTGGTGGGTTTGGGCTTTGGGTGAGGTGTTAGGGTTAATACTAACGGAGTTAACCATCGTTCATTATTAAGGGTATATTGATGGATTACCAAGATACATATGGCTACCTGATGTATTTTAAAAAGTGCGAGGATACCTTGTGAATAAACCGAGAACTCGGGTGTACTTGGTGAAAAAACCGAAATTTATATTCCTCTTTTGCTGGCAGATCCGTTTAGGTTGTTATCCGGTTAGAGAGTTGTTTATTTGTTGTTGTTCCTCTTTTTTACCGACAAATCCACTTGGGGCATGAACAAGTAGAAGGGATGATCACTCTAGGAATCGCGCTTTTACTTTGCCGGTGGATCGAATTAGGTCATGAACCAACAAAGGAGATAATCACTTTAGGAATTTGTACTTCTACCTTGTCGTTAGATCAACTTAGGTCATGGACCAGCAAGGGAGAGTCACTTTAAGAATTCATTTTTCTCTTGTTGGCATATCCTTTTTGGTCGTTGATAAGAGGTTTTTAGTGTGTCGTTAAGGCACCAAAAATCACTTTCCAAACAATATAGTCCTAACAAGCAATTACTATGAAAATAGTAAGGGCAAGTCAAGGGTCGATCCATATGGAAAATGGGATTAGTTAAAGTCTATCAAGTCCAGACTACCTAATTGAATGGTATTTGAGGGTTTGAAATGGTTTGGTAACAATTATGACTAGCTAAAACCTATAACTAGCAAATAACAAGAGTTTAAGTATCAAATAGGAAGACACTAGAGTTAAGGTTACTAGTATGAATAAGAACGGACAATGATTGTTGATGCGATTGTGAAGAAATGGAGATTATCATGCAAGGTTTAGTTTCCCTCTAAAATACTCGAGTCATCTCTCGAATGGTCCTCAAGAGTAATCACTTAATCAATCAACTAAATCCTCTCTCGAATGGTCTTTAGTTAATTGATTAAGAGATTCAATAAATTTGAAAAACCCCTAATATAGGATCCCCTTAATTTCTACCTAATATCTTGGCATAGAAATTAAGTTGATTCTTCGGGATGATAAAAGAGTTCAAAATTCGATTTAAGAATATTTGAATTCAAAATACCAAAGTATAAATGTGATCAATATCTATCCTAAGGTTTCAAAACACCGAGATCAATGCATAACTTTCTTTAGAACATCACAATCTCATCAACAAAACATTTAAAACTCTAATTCATACTTTCACCCTAATCCTAGATATGAAACTACTCACTAATCATGGATTCTAAGCAATTAAACATAAAATCTATGACTAATCTAAGCCTAAACATGATTAAAAGATAATTAAACTAATAGAAATCGCAAGTATAAGAATATGAGAATGAAGATCTAAAATAAACTAAAAACAAGAGCAAACACTAAGAGAATGAAATAAAAACTAAAACTTCGAATTAAAATTCAATGAAAAGTACCTTTGATGTAAATGGAATCACAAACTACGATTGCTAATCTCAATTCTCAATCAAAACTCAAGTGTTTCCTCTCTAGTATAAAACCCTAAAAAACTCTCTAAAAACTAGAATAAAACGTAAGTGTCAAACTAAACAAAACTATAGTTTAATGAAGCCGCGATTTTCTTTCCAGAATCGCATGGTGCGGGCGCACCTAAGTCTTCTGCCTCAGGCTGAAATGCTCCGTCAGATGGTGCGGGCGCACCAGACACAGGTGTGGGCGCACCGTAGTGTTTTGTGATTTGCCTCAAAAGTCGCTGAAGGTGCGGCGCACCAGTAGGTAGTGCGGACGCACCATCGTGTGCGGGGGTCTCCAAACGCACCTCACGCTTCCTTGATGTCTCTCGCTCTTCCCCTTAAGTTGTATCTCGCAATATTCGGCCCCGAAAAGGTTCATACCTGCAATAAAAACACGAGAAAACCTGGTGAAAGCATATGTACTAGAGATTCGATCAAAATAGATCGAAAATCTAGCAAAAAGTCACTATGATCAATCAATGATCAAGTGAGGAAGTAGAAAGGAAAATGAGGAGAAAAGAGGGGATAAAAGAGAATAAGGAGGACCAAAATAAACCAAAAGGAAGTCATAAAGTGCGTTAAAAACGCACTTATCAGTCGTAGATCAACAAGAGTGTTACTTAGGCGCGTGCTTCCCATTCGTTGGTAGATCCCTATAGGTCATTGACCGAGAAAGGTTAGCCATTCTAGAGTGATCTTTTCCTTGACAGAAGATTCGAGCAGGTCATAAACCATCCAGAGAGTTTTTCCAAGTGCTTCATTATTTTATTAGAACAATAATAAAAGACATAAGTTATGCAGATAATGCTTATTTATTATCATAAGTGCTCTTCACGGCGGCCTAGCTTATTGCAATAGAACTAAGTATTAAATTATTAGTCTACGAATTTGGCGATACCGCCGCCTGATTAATAAAGTAGATAAATGGGCAACAATGTCGTTATTATTAACCTCAAACTTAAATTAGAAAGCATATCAAATGAAGTACATATTCAGGACACTAGCCTTCCCGTTGTTTTTGAGCGGTTTGCCCGGCCTATATTCCAAACGGTATGATCTTAATACAATTTATTCCGTCACCAAGTACGTACCTTCCCAATAGGTAGTTAGCTTACCTTCAAGACGGGCCTTTCCGGTTGCTGCAATGCTCCTTAGTACTAGGTCTCCTTTTTCAATAGGTCGAATCCTAACTCTCTTGTTGTAGTAGGTCTTACTTATCCGGTCTTTGTACGCAACCAATCTGAGCTCTGTAGCCCATATGACCTCGGGTAGCAAGTTGAGGTCTTCCTTCTACAATTTATTGTTTAGCTCGAGGTCGAAGTTCAAGATAAGGAAATTTGGTAATCCTACTTCGACCGCAACGCTGTTTCTTCCCCAAATACCGGCCTTAAAGGGGTTTCTCCCGTAGCTTCTTTCCCAGCGGTCCTATTGGACCATAACAATGTGGGGGACCATTTAGGTTCTTTTTGAGGGAGTTACGGATCTGCTTGTTAGCAGCCGTAGCTTGGCGTTTGTCTGGGGGTGACAAACTGGCGAGTATGCGGACCGAATGTCATATAGATGTAGAATTTTTTGATGGAGCAACAATCGAATTGGACGCCATGTTCAATGAAAATTACCATTGGGATGCTGAACCGTGTGATGATATTTGTATTCGGCTCAGCTTCAATCCAATCTGTGAAGTAATCAACACCTACTATGAGAAACTTTCTTCCAACTGATGACGGTGTCAATGGACCTATAATATCCATCCCCTACTAAGCGAAGGTGATTGGATTTATTATATGTTGCATATAATTAGCCTGTTGATGTATAACCGGCGCGAATTTTTGGCACTTGTTGCACTTTTTCACATAAGCATGTGCATCCATCAACATTGTCGGCTAGTAGAAACCGGCTCGTAGAGCTTTGAGGCTAGTGTTTTTCCCCGGCAGGTAGGCTGGCAAGATCGTGGCTTAAGACTAAAGGTATGATTCACCCCTCCTTCTAGCGCCAATTATTTCAGTATGGTATAAATGTTGTTGGGGTGAACTGATATCCCTCAATCACGTATGCCGGTTTGATGTCCTGCAAAACAGGACATGTAAACTAACCTTGGGTTTGATGCGAGTAATGCCCCTCCGATGCCTAAGTCAGTAAAGGGTAATGACCGCTATATCTCAAGTTGAGTATATTAGTATATGTGAATGTGCCTTATCACTCAGATCATGGAGTATTTATAGGAGCCGGAAGTGTCCCAAGTTGGGTAGGACACTGCTCCCATTAGTTGAACATAATTCTATCCTCTTTTGATACTTATCTTTAGGCTTATAGGCTCACTTGTTAAGTATTGGATCAGACCTGGGCCCCTTTAATGATGGCCCAAGTAGAGAACCTCGGTAAGGTATTCCAATATGGTCGGCATGATATAGATGCCGGTATCGTGGTTTGACTCATTCCTAGTCAACGATATCTACTCGTATGAGTTGACCATGATGGTTAATAGCGGTTCATGAGAACAGGTATGGAACTTAGATACCCCATACAGTAATGATAGTTTAAGTACCTATAAATAAAAGTGGAAAACTAACATAAATACTACAGTTTTTTCACTAAGTACCCTCGAGTTTTCAAAAAATTCATAAGCTATCCCTAAATTTCATAATAATACACACAAATGACCTTAAGGGCTAACGGCGATTAACTCAGTTAGTCTTAACCTTAATTAAACCCTAATTAACCTAACTAAATCCTAGTTCACCTAACTTATAACCCATTCTAACCTATAACTTCTAACCCTAACCATAACCCCCGCCCCTCCCCCACCCTTTCACCACCACAGCATCCCCCCCCCTCCCACCCCTCTGCAGGCCCCACCCCCCGCAGCCCCTTCACTCCCCCTCACAACTCCTCCCCCCATCACCCCATCGAATCCCCCCTTCCCCCACCACCCCTCTCCCCAACCCCCGCCGAAACCTCCCTTTTGCACCCCTAAGTCCTAACCCTCGTCGAATTCCCCCCATCCTCTGTTTTTGTGAGACCCCCTCTATTTCACCCCTCCTCCGCGTTTGTTTCTAATGGGAACCTTCGCTTTTAGGTACTGAATATTCGACGAATTTTGTGAATTCTTTTTTTTATTCTTCACCGACATTGTTGCTACATTAGTGTTATTGCTCGTGGTGGGGGCAGGCCCACGGGGTGGTGGAGGGAGGGGAGGGGCTGCCAGGGTGGGGGAGGGGGGCTACTGTTATGGTGGACGGGTAGGGGAGGGGTTAAGGTTAGAAGTTATAGGCTAGGGTTAGTTAGAAGTTAGGTTAATTAGGGCTTAGTTAGATTAAATAAGGTTTAATTAGGGGTATAACCATGAGAGTTAATCGTCGTTAGTCATTAAGGTCATTCGAGTGTATCATTATGAAACTTAATGGTATCTCGTATATTTTAAAAAGTGGGGCGTATCTCTTGAAAATTCTTATAACTCAAGAATTTGGTCAAAAAACCATAAATACTATTTACAAATTGCACTTTGACTATCGTTTGAGGTGTGTACATTAAAAAAAATAGTCACGCAAAATCTTATTAGACTCATCTCAATATGTATTTTATATAATATATCTACTTTCGGTAGCTTTGAGTGAAACATTACTAGAGATATTAATGCTAAGAGTTTTACATTGTTATGCGTTAAAGTTAAAGTGTAACACTCTTTTATAACAATCCGTCTTGTATAGACCCGATTCACACTAAATGCTAAGAGTTTTACATTGTTATGCGTTAAAGTTAAAGTGTAACACTCTTTTATAACAATCCGTCTTGCATGGACCCAGTTCACACTAAAAATAGTATGGACCAGGCTCAGGCACGTGACCGGTTAAGAAGTATTCACTTATACACTATATCAAAAATAGATACACTATATCAAAAATAGATACACTATATGACACATAGGTACACTATATCAAAAATAGATACACTATATCATAACTACGGTACACTATATCATACAGAGGTATACTATATCATAACTAGGTACACTATATCCTATAGGAACACTATCATAACTAGGTACACTATATCCTATAGGAAAATATTTACTTAAACGCATTACAGAAACATACACTATACAAAAATAAATACACTATATCAAAAATAAATACACTATACCAAAAATAGATATACTATATTATACATAGGTATATTATATCATTTTAACATACACTATATCATTTTAACATATACTATATCATTTTAACATACATTATCCTAAACTCACGTGATATGGATCGGGTGCACACTAACTAGTGTGCACCGGGTTCATATTAGTTTTCTTACTTTTATAACCATAGTCAAAGACTCAATCATAGCAAAGCCAAAACCTGTAGCCGTCAAAAAACCAGTTTCCCATAGTGGGGAAGATAAGAATGAAGAAAGACACCAAAGACCGATGACGAGATTGGCATATAGCTCAACTGCTGAAGTACAAGAACAGGGTGATCTAATTTACTATAAATAGAATATATGAAGTTGAGAAACTAATGCATCATTTTTAACCAAGTTAAATCATTACATATATATTTATATATATAAAAGATATCTATTATCTATACTACATACCAGTACCACTAGGGAGCCCTATCCGACATCTCCCAAACCTCGGTTATACAATCATACAGCCAAAACTGTGTCAATTACCAGAACATCATTATGGCTTGCTGACATCACCAGTCTGATGATGGGGTCGGTGTGGAAAATCTGAAGCTGCCATCCCAATTCCTTCATTTTGATGTCTCTGCCAGCCACCAGTGTCAGCCTTCGAGTGGATCCAATAATAGACAACTGACCCGGCCATCGACAACAATGTAAGTGCGGCTGCAGCAGCAAAAACTCCCTTGCGGAGAGTAGCACACGATATATCTGCCCCACCAAAGATTCCTCTATACCTAGTGTGATATGCATTTCTTACTGAACCTGCTAACAAGCAAGTTTCTGCACCCAGGAAGGTCACCCTGCATTGTAATCCGAAAGATATAAGTGAGCAGCAAATAAAGAAAGCAGGTACTTATAATCTGCAAAGTCGAGGAACAGAATATTGAATGGGGTTTGATCTTAAAGGTAACTTCATTCTATCTTTGATAGGAACAGAATTACATCATCACAGAAGAATATTCATGCCCCTTACTGCTTGAGAACAACCCAAACAAGGGCTGAGATGGGAGAAAATATAGCGGATAGCAAAATCTGAGGACTCTACTCAGCCCTACCTAAATAATCGATCCTAATATACCCACTGAACACCACTTAGCTCAGTACATATCAACTCGGACAATGGATTTGTCAACGCTTCATCCACTTAACTACAGCTACCAAGATTGTTATTAACAAATCCATAAGCTACAAGGTTTAGAAAACAGGACCAAGAAATAAAATGTTTAGTAGGGTGTGTCCCCATGGACAGAAGTGTCTAACCAAATGTATCACCACGGAGAAGCATAAAAACTCTTTTTTGAGTCTCTTGGAAGCACCTTCTTTATCTTTGCAAGGATATGGACAGGTAGGTATCATCAGTGCCTGTTCATCCCTGAGCCGATAAGCTAATTCGAGGACCAGGGCCAGGAGCAAAGAACTGGTCAAGCAGGCCAGTCAAAGCCAGGCCGTCCATGCTTTAGTCACACTGGGCCCACTATTAAGCCCATTAACAAGCGGCCTGATGTTTTGACCACTAATCAGCAACACATGAACACTTGACTCGGTACATGTATGCAAGTGAAAATTGTACATCTTTCGGCACAAGTCAATTTGAGTCCATTTCCACCATGAAGGGTATTTGCAAAATTTAAATTTTAGCTTTTGGTAAAAAAAGGCACATGACACATTAAAGGCCTCAGGGAATCATCAGGACCAATTGATCTCAAATATGTCCTGATGAAGAAAGATTATAGAAACAGCCAGAGATCTGTTTCTTGGAACATATAGATCGAACTTAGTTCAATTCTTCTACTCTTTGCTGTAGTTACGGTATCCAAAAGTGATTTATCCACATAAATTAGGTGTAGAATAGGGATTCCAAGTAACATAAGCCAAGACATTACTAGATTGGCATTACTCAAGGAAAAGATACAACCCCCCCCCCCCCCAAAAAAAAAATAAAAAATAAAAAAACCCACTCTTGAATAGTTTTCTCTTCCTCAACCTTGGTTTTTCACTATTCTCCCTTAACTCACCTTACTACCACAAACCCCACTGTGAGCATACCTCAAACCACAACCAAATCATATAGAGAACATCTGTGATGAATCAAGCCAAGCCACCCATTAAGCACGTGTACTCCGAGCGCCACAAGAAAGGAGAGGATGTTTTATAAAAACGGTGATAAGAATGACGTGTTGAGGGGTCAGGAATATATTAGAGTTCGTTAGGATAGAGTGGGCTGATTCCAGAGTTTGTTGAGCAAGGGAGTATAAATAAGAAAATGAGAGGTGGATAGAGGTAGACAGATATTTGTAAAGAGTTTTGCCTTTTGGGAGAGTACTGGGTCTCTCGAATACTCACTAAACTATTTTTCTTTTATCAATCAAACACCATCAATCTTTTGGGTTACTTGCTTGTTTGGGTACTGGTTTGTTGTTGTTTTGTGCTGTGGTGACTTATCGCGCACGGAGTTCATCTCACTTGGTATCAGAGCAAGATCATGGCACCTCCAACAACCACGCAAAGATTAGAGCAAATAGAGGATCAACTCTCTAATCTTGATTCCGTGGCCAGGCAAATGAGGTTGGATCAGCCAAAGTTCCAAGAGGAGGTTAGGGTGGCAATGGAGAGTCGACTAGGATGGTCAAACTCTCCGGTTGAGCGTCCAGCGAATAGTGTGAACAGGGGATTTGTGTTTGATAATGAGGTCCATGAATTCATGGCTGGTGGAAGAAGGGGTGAAGGGGGCAACGGAGTTCGCGGGGATCTAGGTGGCTATTTCGGAAATTCCGACAGCGGGCCTCACCGGGGAAATGGTCCGGGAGAGGGAACATGGCGTTATAGGAAGTTGGATCTACCCCTTTTCAATGGATCTGACCCGGATGGGTGGATACTCCGAGCTAAGCGTTATTTTAACTTCTATGGATTGAGAAAGACGAAGAAAATGGAGGCAGTCGTGGTGTCCATGGAGAGTGACGCTCTAAGGTGGTGACAGTGGGAGAACAAACGCCGACCTATACGACTATGGACGAACTTGAAAACGTTCATATTGAGGCAATTTCGGCCAGAGCATAGTGGAACCCTTTATGAGCAGTGGTTGAGTACCGAACAAACGACCAAAGGTTCAGAATATCGCCGGAAGTTCATTGAGATGGTTGCTCCACTCGAACACATATCAGAGGATATTTTGATGGGAAAATTTGTGACTGGTTTGAAGGAAGAAATTAGGCCTGAATTAAGGTTGCTTAATCCGCTCAACTTTGAACAAGCCATGGAGATCTGAGGAGAAAATCAGAATCAATAGGTTGGCACATAAGAAAGGGACGGTGGGTTTTTCTAAGGCAAGCTCAGTAACTACGTACAATAAGGGGAGTGGGTTTATCTCTTCTTTTTCCATGCTCTGAACACCACTTTTGCTAAGAGCTAGGCCTCTTTTGGCTAAGAGTTGAGCCTCTGAATCTCAGGCTTCAATTTCCACACCCAAATCAGTCCAGAATTTTTCTCAGCGATTTGGAGAAGTAAAACGCCTTAGTGACAAGGAGTTCCAAGAAATGAGAGCGAAAGGCCTATGTTTCAAATGTGACGACAAGTGGGTGGTAAGCTACCGCTGCAAACGCAAGGAGTTGAGCGTGATTTTGCTCAACGATGAAGAAGATGACGATACAGATTACGATGGGAGTGAACCACCGCCATCTCGAATGGAGGAAATTTCGGTCGAGGTATCACTTAACTCTGTCATTGGATTATCTAGCCCTAAAACTATGAAATTGTTGGAAAAATTGGGGGAACGTTGGTGGTGTTGATGAATAATCCGGGAGCAACCCACAATTTTATCTCTAAATTTGGGCTTACTATCAATGTGGAAGTTTTGGGGTGTCAGTAGGCAATGGTGAAGCTATACGATGGAACAGTGTTACCTAATTCCCTAATTCCCCCGCGAATTGCGAGTTGAGAAAAGCGAATTATGGTCGTTTTGGTTCATTTTTGGCTCATTTTGGGCGAATTGGCGAATTCAAAAGGCGAATTAGATAGCGAATTAAGTAACACTGCCATGGAAGGTAGGGTGGTGGGGGAAGAGTTTTTACTTCTGGAATTGGGCAATTCTGATGTGATTGTGGATATACAATGGCTAGAAACATTGGGAACGGGAACACTGGTGGTGAATTGGAAAACATTGGGAACACTGGTGGCTGGAAATAAGGTGAAACTAGTGGGGGATCCGACCTTAGCACGTTCAATGTTATCATTGCAGGCGATGATAAGAATGATAAGAACACTGAAGAAGGAAAGGGGTGGTTTATGGGCTGTGATTAATCGGGTGGAAGGGGCATAAGAACATGGGGAAAAGCCGTTGGTGAGCGAGGTGCCAGCTGTCCTAGAAAGCTTGCGGGAGGAATATGTTGGGGTGTTCACAACTACAACTGGGCTGCCACCGGCTAGCAGGTATAAGCATGCTATCGTGCTCAAAGTGGGAAGTAATTCGGTGAGCGTCCGACCTTATCGTTACCCACAATTCCAAAAAGACGAGATTGAGAAATTGATTCAAGAAATGTTAGCCGCTAAAATTATCAAAGCTTCAAGCAATTCCTGTTACTCGTGAAGAAGAAAGACGGATCTTGGCGCTTTTGTGTCGACTACTGTACTTTAAACAAAGAAACGGCACCGGATAAGTATCTTATACTAGTGATTGATGAGCTCTTAGATGAGTTACATGGCTCCACGATTTTTTCCTAACTTAATCTAAAAGGTGGCTACCACAGAAGATACCCATAAGACTGCTTTCCGCACACAAAAGGGGAACTACGAATTTTCGGTGATGCCATTTGGACTCACCAATGCTCCAGCAACCTTCTACTCCCTCATGAATGATGAGTTTTGGCCCTATTTGCGGAAATTCGTGCTAGTATTTTATGATGACATCTTGGTCTATAATAGGACCGAACAAGAACATGCACAACATTTGCGGGTGGTGTTAGACACGCTGGCTTAGCATACTTTGTTTGCAAACATGAAGAAATGTGAGTTTTGGAGGGCAGAGGTAGCCTATCTAGGGCATGTGATATCTAACAATGATGTCGCGGTGGGCATGGATAAAGTAAAAGCTATGTTAAAATAGGTGGAATCAAGGAATCTACGAGAGTTGTGAGGTCTTCTAGGACTCTGACGTTACTACCGTAAGTTCATAGCTAATTGTGCCCACATTGCACAACCGTTAACACAGCAGTTGCGGAAGGATAGTTTCGGGTGGTCCGCAAAAGCCACAGCAGCCTTTGAACAATCGAAATATGCTATAACAACGTCACCGGTATTGGCAATGCCAAATTTCCACAAGATGTTCATCATAGAAACGGATGCATCGGGGTACGTGTAGGTGAGGTATTGATGCAAGAAGGACGACCAATAGCATCTTACAGTAAGATTCTTGGCTCTCGATCACAGCATAAGTCTATACACGAGAAAGAATTGATGGCGATATGTTTGGCGGTACAAAAGTGGAAACAACATTTACGGTTCATTACCCAACAACGTGAATTGGGGGTAGATTTTCAGAGGTGGGTGAGCAAGTTAATTGGGTTCGATTTTGAAATTCAATTTAAACCAGGTGCTTCAAATAGGGTGGCCGATGTTTTATCTCGGAAGAAGGTTGGGGAAATGGAGTTGGGTGTTGTGGTCACTTCACAAGACTTGGAGGAAGTTACGAAGGACGACCTTCTAGTTCGCACCAAATCAGAGGTTTTGGCAAAGGAGAGGGAACACCTGGGTTTCACTACGGTTGATAACAAGAAGCTGTATAAAGGTCGGTTTGTGATTCCCATAACCTCCTCTTTCATTCCACGTCTCTTAAGGGAGTATCATGATTGACCATTGGGGGTCATTCTTGAGATTTGACGACGTACTTATGGATGGCAGATTGGTATTGGGTAGGAATGCGGAAGGATGTGACTCAATATGTGCAACAATGCGCCATATGTCAACAACATTAAACTGTCTTTTGCAACCTTGCCTCTGCCGCCACTGGGATGTGACAATGGATTTTATTGAAGGGTTGCCACTCTCCAAGGGGGTGGATACTATCCTTGTTGTGGTGGGCTCTCAAAGTACGCTCACTTCATTGGTCTAAGTCACCCCTTTGCATTCACACGGGTTTCCAGCATCTATTATCTCCGACCGAGACCGAATCTTCCTAAGTATTTTTTGGCGTGAGTTGTTCCGTGTGCAAGGCACGAGTCTCAAGCGAATCACGACCTACCATCCATAGACCGACGGCCAAACAAAGATCGTGAGCAAGGGCCTTGAGACCTACCTACGCTGCTTTGTGGCTGGACATTCAAGAACTTGAGCCAAGTGGTTGCCATGGATCGAATTCTCGCATAATAATTCCCCTCCTCTCTACCAAAATGACTCCATTGAAGGTCCTTTACGGTAGAGATCCTCCCCATGTCTTACAGATTGGCCGGGGTCACACTCCTGTAGGCTCCTTACAAGAAATGTTGAAGGAGAGAGATGCGATTTTGGATGACTTGCATTTCCATTTGATGCGAGCTAAGCATAAAATGGAACTAGCTGCTAATTCGAAGCGAAGAGAGGTTCACTTTGACATCGGGGATAAGGTGTTCCTTAAATTACAACCCTACCGCCAACGTTCCCTAGCCAAGCGTCCCTATGAGAAGTTGGCTGCTAGGTACTATGGACCGTTTGAGGTGTTGCAACAAGTGGGAACCCAAGTTGCCTGCTGATAGCAAGGTACATCCAGTGTTCCATGTGTCGCTCTTGAATCGCGCCATTGGAGATGTTCTAGGAGGAGACCACATTCCAACATAGTTGACTTCGAAAATGGTTGTTGAACCAGAGGAATTATTGGATGTCCGTTGGGTGCAAGAGGGCAATAATTCTCTGAAGCACTTCTGAAATGGCAGAATTTACCCACTTATGAGGGTACTTAGGAAGATGTAGAGCTCACCCATGCTCGATTTCCTTCTTTCCACCTTGAGGACAAGGTGAGTTTTTGGGGGTGGTGTATTGTGATGAATCAAGCCAAGCCACCCATTAGCACGTGTACTCCAGGCGCCACAAGAAAGGAGAGGATGTTCTAGAAAAAGGATGATAGGAATGACGTGTTGAGGGGTCAGGAATATATCAGAGTTGTTAGGAAAGAGTGGGCAGAGTTTGTTAAGCAAGGGAGTATAAATAAGAAAATGAGAGGTGGAGAGAGGTAGACAGATATTTGTAAAGAGTTTTGCCTACTGGGAGAATATTGGGTCTCTCGAATATTCAGTAAACTATTTTCCTTTTATCAATCAAACACCATCAATCTTCTGGGTTACTTGCTTGTTTGGGTACTGGTTTTTTTGTTGTTTTCTGCTGTGAGGACTGACTATGCAGGGAGTTCATCCCAACATCCTGGCCATGACATGGGTACAAGCACAGCCCAATCACCGTGAGCAAACTATCGCTCATTTTGTAGATCAGATCTGCCTATTAAGAAATAATCTCGACATCGAAGTTAAGATCTAGAGTGAAGTTGGATGGAAACTGCCTTTACTCCTTAGGTGATTCTCCCAGTAAGTTAGGATAAGATGAATGATCGATTTTTTTTAAGCCATGCAGGTTTGCGGTACTGATGGTTGTGGAGACCTGGTCAAGTCAGGGAGAGGTAGGTTGGGAGAGGTGTATGTGACAAATTTGAGCAATGATGAGGTGAGTTTGGTGGTGATGGGTGTGTTGTTTTGGGCTTTGAGAGTTAGGAATCAGTGGAGAATGAGGGCGGTGGTTGTCTCACTGTGGTGAGAGTGAGACAGGGGACAACCAGGAGGGTGGAGGCGGCGGTGAGCTTAACAAAGAGGCTTGGGCTTGGTGGTGTTGTGAACCCAAATTGTAATTTGAAGTAATACAAGTCCTGGGCTGGAGGGCAATTATGATTAAGGCAATTGGGGTAACTTCATTTAATCAAAACGGGAAAAATAAGAGCCAAGCAACAATAAAGCAATAGGGAATAAGAAGCAGAACAATAAGTCTCAAAGCTTAAATGTTTACACTGCTGGTAGGTTTACATAGAGGCTATCCTTCACAGTCAAGGTTTATGTTTCCTAGAGGTTTGGACAATAGACACATCTTATCTTATCCTTCGAGGCGTAGCCAAAGGTAAATAAGTAGTGGACAAAATGATTTTTGTAAGATCAACAGCTGCAGATAAAAACTGCTAAGAGGTTCTTAGTCAGGTCAAGAGTTGTGAACTTAAATAATAATGATATATTGGGAAGAGATGGAAATGCATGTCAAATTATCAGTTAATCAACTCCATTGTTTGTTAGTTGACATGAATCATAGTAATTGATACCTCATCCCGAAGATCTGAGGGCAAAATCTAATATTAAACACCAGAAAACTTTAAATGTTCATCAAATAGTGGAATCAATCTACGATCATATATCCAATCAAATCATCAAAAGCAACTATTAAGAGGCCGTATCACACTAAAAAGACCTAAAAAGAATTCAGAGCAAGCAATAAACACTCATGACAGGCATTAGTAGCGGCCTTCCATGCCCGACCAAGGAATTTCTTTTTTCCGACAAATACTAGCTGAAGATAACTCATCAGTTAGACAAGATGCCCAAACAAGAATTTTGAAACTATAAGAAAACTGCAAAGAGGATCTGACCTAACACCACCCCTCTCCCCAAGATAGACTTTAATATATATATATATATATATATATATATATATATATATATATATATATATATATATATATATATATATATATATGAAGAATTCACACTTACAACTTAACACTTGTCCCCAACATGTGATAACAATCCAGGGTATATTTGTCCAAGGTGGGGTCTTTCGGGCAATCAAGACGTATAGAACAACGCTGATCGCCAAAAAAGGCCATAACTAATGCTAAGAGACAAGAAACAAAACAGCCATGCTAAGAGTAATCTCATTTAGCTCATAGGCAACAATAGCAACAAACAAACAGCCATGTAATAATCTCATTTAGCCGATAAGCAACAACAGCCACCAGAAAAGGAAAAAAAAAACCAGGCATTCCACATTGCACCTAAAAATTAAAGTTGGTGCTAATTCAGACATAGAATACTGTAAAATACATTTATAGCAAAGTGCGCAACAGACTCGGAACCCTAACAGATTACTTGAATAATCCATGCAAAAGCTAATACTACAAACAGGACAAACAAGCCAAGTACACCAGCAAACAATTAACACCTAATTTTTCCCAAAAACTTTTTAAAAGTAATTCCATTCTTGAGAAGAAACCACCTACTAGAGCAGGAGCTACCTTTATCTCTCTATCTAAAATATCTGAAACCATTTCTCAAATTTTGGGTTTCAAAAAAAAATCGACATGGAGACATCGTGCTCAAACAAGGTTTCCGTGCAACAAAGATTAACACACAAGCAACTAATTGCCAAACAAAGCCATAGTACGGTCAGAAACAATAAACAAAGCAGTCCTTGTACATCAATTTGTATTCCCTTAAGCAGCCCAATCAACAACAGAAAACAGAATTCCAGATTTCACCAAGATATTAAAGCGAATTGCTAATTAAGACATACAGGAGTACACAACAATACAACCATAGCAAAGTTCGCAACAGATTGTAAAAATAACCCTAACCAAAAAAACAAACGGCTTTACTAATTATAGTAGCTAAGCATAATCCTTTCTACATCACTATACTTAGTAGCTCATTTACAGCAATAATATAAACAAGGCCAATAATCAAAGAAAAAGAAAAATGGACTGACCATGAGAAGATGAAGAAGAAGATAACACAAGTGGTGGAGCCACCAACGAGACCTTTCCCAAAACAAAGACACTTAGTAACGCCATTAACAACGAAATGGCTAAGTAGCAACAAAACAAACGCCGCTAAACCGTACAACGTGGAAGCGTCGGAATCGTACTTGCAGAATGTACGCTCGTCATACTGGTCGGGAACAACTTTAGCCTAAGAAAAACGATGACATAATTAAGTTAATGAAAATAGAAAATAGAAAATAGGAAAAAAGAGGAGAAAAAAAGGAAGTTTACAGTGCTACGACGTCGTTCAGCGCCGACAGCGAAGACGAAAGCAATGAGGTGAAGTGCGATGACTATGACAATAATCGACACTGAAACTGCCATTTTTGGTTTAGCAAGTTTGGGAACAAATTTTTCTCTTGCTAGTGCTGCTACTTTATTGACTCCAGAAATTAGAGCTTTAATTTGATTTGAGTATTTACAAAAGAAAAGGAATTATTGGAGTGTGGTGAAACACTTTACAGTTTACACTTCTAGGATGAAGTGGAAATGGTGACGGCAACCTGGAGAAGTGGGGTATCCTTCAAATCCCCGTTTCGCTGTCCATTCGTATAGACTACAGTCACTACTCACTATAGTATAAAGTATAAACCATCTTCCTTATTTTGGTGGCTTTGGCTTGCTTGTCCAAAAAAGTAGCCTCCGTCTCAAAATGAAAGATATAATGATTTTTAAATATAAGCATGATCTGAATTGATCTAATCTGAACTTATTTTTTCTGATCAGATCTGATTAGATCTGAAATAAGCAAAAATAAGGTGAACTGAACATAGCCTTCTACTATTTTATATTTCGTATTAGTAAAAAATATAAAAAGTTAATATTACGAATGTACACATCGTGGTGAATCTAACAACATGTCATGTATATTTTCTATATACATTAGTAAGAGAAGCTATTCAAAAAATTTAAAGTTTGGTCCCAAAATAGAAATAGGAACTACCATTTCGTTGTTCCCATGGAGGTCTTCATTGCTTATGATAAAGATTTTAAGGAAGTTAAAGCTTCCTCCTCTTCTTCTATTGATCCATCTGTTGGGCCCTAATGTTTCTGTTGTGATATCTTCCCTGGTCGTTCCTTTTTATGACTGTATATGTAAACCCCCATAATTTAATTTGAAGAATTTTATAAATATATTTAAGTATTTATATAGTTATATATAAACCCAAATGAGTTTGAAAAATGATTTGACTATTTAAAAAGGTTGACTATTTTAAAAGTCAAATGAAATTATTTTTCATGGCTTAATAAAATTGAAAATATTTTAATTAAGCATGTTTTAATAAAATTTTAAATATTAAAGTATATTGAAAAAGAAGTTTAATGGAATTGAAAATCCTAAAAGGATAAAAAGGAAAAGAGTCATGTTGATGATTAAAGTCTTAAGTTATTTATCTTATTGATCATCAAATTTTATTAAACCTTATCTCTTTTCCTAAGCCCAAAAAGGGAAGCCTTTAGGTAAATATCCTAGTACCCAATTATTTTATCCCACACAATTATTATTTTTTCCCACAACTCACGTCATTCACGTTCTTCCTTCCTTCGGTTTTCTCTCTCCTCTTCGGCCGTCGTTCTTGGTTCTCTCTCTCAAATCACCTTTCTTCTTCTTCAAGTAACGTTTCTTCTTCAACAAGAAATAAACGTCACAAGCCTTCCCTTAAATCTGAAAATTCTGCCGCCGTGCTGTTGTTGGAGTTGTTGCTGCCGGCGCCCTTCTCCTCCTCCTCTTTTGTTGGTTATTTTCTTTCTTCCTTCTTAAGATTCCATTAAAAGACTAGATTTTTATGTTGTTTTATTATTATTAACCATGTTCATTAGTTTTAATTACTGTTTTATTAAGTAATTTCGATTCATCTATAGTTTATATTATAAAGAAAATTTTCAGATTTATTAGTATGATTAGATTTCTAATTTTAATCATGAAAACATGAGTTTTAGGGTTTTAAATTGCAAAAAACTATAGTAGTATATTATCTACTATGAGATTTACTTAGTATGTAATTCTAAATATGTTATACATGTTTTAAGGAAGGTTATTGAATTTTAAGGATGCTGTAATTTCATAAAAGGGTTATTTATAGGGTTTTTAAGAATTTTTAATTGCTAGAATAGTAGTACTATGCTAGGAATTAAAAATAAGTTAAGTTTGACACCTAAAATCGATTTTAAAACATGTTTTAAGGGGTTTTAAATTATTTAAAGCTGCTGTAATTTTTATTTTAATTTATTAATTTTAGTTACCTTGTTTTCTAGGCGGAGAATACATCGTAGGAGACTTTTAACGGTTTAAAAGTGGCCTACAGGCTAGTATACACGAGGTATGTACATAATTACATGCTATGTGGCTTAGTATCATGTCCTAAGGAAGATTTAAATTTTAGTATCATGTATAGGGACCTATTTTGTTCTTATATGTGATTTCTGGAAATTATTTTACATGTTTTATGCTTGTGTGCAACACGTGATTTGGAATTGATTATGAATATCGAATTATATGTTTGTATGGAATAATTGATGCAAGCATGTCAAGAAAGTTTATTTATTAATTCGCATAAGAATTGGTATATATTATAAAGTGAATCATGTTATTCATGTATTCTTTGGGAAGTATTATTTTAATTATCTTATGAGGACCATGGACCTTATTTGGTAAGTTTACAAGTTATACCTATATAAAGGTGAGATTATTGTTGGTTAGGTTCAACAAGTAAAGAAAGTTAAGTGTAAAAAGAAATTAAAGTAGTCTTGGATTGTGAGTTGTGATCACTTGTTAAATCCAAAGATAAAAGAAGTTCAGTCATGACTGTCTGATTATTTATTTATGTGTTACTTATATGTGCGTGTCAACACAAGTAATAATATGTAAATAACGTAAAGTGTAACGAGAATAAGTTATAGACTTTAGACTGGTGCACGTCTAGAGTTGGACATTAAGGGTTGGAGTACATGGTGGTAGCCCATGGCTTTTCTAGGAATGGATTGATCACCATCCCTCTTTTAGTTCAAAGGTTCCTCGATATCGTAGGTCACTCTGAAGTACAGAGTCGCGCCCGTAATTTACATTAGTAGATAAGTCAACTCATCCAATAACTATTCCATTTAAAGGAAGAAATGATGTTTAGAGTCTAGTTCAGTAAAAGTTGTCTGCAGAATATTATATATGTTTATATTATTATTTATCCCTGCATGTTAATTATGTAGTATCATGTTTAGGACTATTTATGTTTGATATGTAGTACTCAGCTTTGCTGATTACGTGCTTTGTTTGTGTGTGTGATCATGGCTTTGCCTATTGATCCTGTGATGATCCTTATGGTGAGTAGAGTCGATATAGCATTGACATTACAGGTTCGCAGATGTGCATCATTGGGAATCTGGAGTGGAGAGACTGTGTATCTAGCATACTTTAATTTCTGTTTCTTAGGAACATGTTTATTTCAGTTGGTTGAGTTATTTAAGTTGGTTGTTTAAGTCCTAAACATTTGTCATTTACTTATGATATTTTAATAAAGTTAAAGTTTAGTTAATTGTTTTCCGCTGCAAAATTCTGAATAAGCCGATATGTTATCACACGGGCGATAATGCTTTGGTAATTCTCTAAGTTTTATATTATAATGGTATTTCTGAAAAGAGAGAATTATCGGGGTGTTACAGTATAAAGTTATGTTTCAGCTTGTTTATGTTGGGTTGTTGGTTACTTTTTGATTACTTTTTGGATTGTTACCTTTTTTGTTGTATAATGTATTTTGGGCCTTTAGGCCGTTATTAACATAATTTTTCTCTTTTGCGTAAAAAAAAAAACAAAAAATAAACAGGAACTATATTTTGAAATTGATGGATTAACTGTATTTTTTCTATTAGAAAAGATAATTGGTCAGAAGACCAACCTCAACTAGGCTAATAGCCTGCGGGGTATACCAGCTCATAGGGTAGGTACAAGACTAAACAACCCAAAAATAAATGTTCCAACATATTGTTGGGATGAGAATTCGAAACCTGTACAATGCCCTAAAATTCGGGGTGGTACTCCAATGAGCTACCACCTCTCACTCGCAAAAAAGTAATTGATCCTTCAATTATGATGTTTAGTTAAATTTTGCGTTGATCTTGTTTGCACTAATATTGGTGTAGATCAAAGTCATATATGTGTTATAACTTATAATCACTTATTTTTATATATATATTCACTTTTTAAAATTTATAGTTCTATTGTCTACTACTAGAGGTGGGCATGGGTCGGGCCAGCAAGATTTGGGCCCGCCCCGGCACGAAACCGCTCGAGGCTCGGACCAGCCCATTGTCCGCTACATAAGCCACGGGGTTGTCATGGTCAAGAAATTTTATTTCAGGCCCTGCACCGGCTCGAGCCCGCGTGGGCTGGCCCGCGGGCCGAACGCTCCTTTCCTTTGTTTTTTTAGCCTAAAACTATCAAAAATACAAAAATAAAACAAAACATGGGCCAGGCCCGCTGTAACACCCCCAAATTACTCACTTTTAAATAAATAATTTAATAAATAATATTTGAGTAATTAAGGAGTATTACCGCCACGTGACTAACACGCTTTCGGCAACCAACTACTAACTAACCAAAATAACTTGCAGCGGAAGACTTTAACCAAAAATAATAATACTTCTTTATTAATAAAAGTAAATATTGTCTCAATACTCAAAATAAATGAAACACTCTAATTTAGGTGAAGATCCCCTTCCTAGTATGCTCCCATGCACATCCAAAATTCACCTGCAAATCTGCTTACCAAAAGGTAAACAGGGCAAAGCCAAATAGGAAAAAAAGAAATATGCGTCAGTATAAAACTGAGTACGAAATGTACTAGATAAGTAACACATTTGTTAGTTCATAACAATTTTTCGTTTCGAAAACTCCATTACCAATAATTCAAGAATAACTCTTTAAGAATAAACTATTTTCAAACACTTAATAATAATTCAAGAATAATATTTTAAGAACAAACTCTTTCCAAACACTTGAATAATAATTCAAGAACAACCTTTTAAGAACAAACTCTTTCCAAACACTTGAATAATAATTCAAGAATAACCTTTTAAGAATAAACTCTTTCCAAACAACTTGGATAAAAAATAATCCTGAAAACAATTCCTCTCTTATCTCCCCTTCTATTTTGCTAAGTGTGCACACCCCCCAAGCTAGTCATCCCATCACGGAGCTATATCAAGGGGTAACTATAATTGCCAACAAGTGGACTTTGAATCTCTTGATATTAATCAAGCGGAAATAATAATAATATGACTTGTAAGTCATGAGTAAACCTCCTTCATCCTAAACAACTTTTTGAACATTCAAAGTTCATAAAAACCAATCAACCTTTCCTTGTAAAAATAATTTAATTTTCCAAAACGGATAACAAAACTTCTATATAAAAATGATTGATAAAATCATTCATTATTTTCACTTTCAAGAGTGAATAATAAAACATTGTAACCATTTTAAATCAAATTTCTAAACCAATCCAACCAATAAAATCAATAAACAACTTTATCATATAAAACCTCCTTTCCTCATAAACAACTTTTTGAACATTCAAAGTTCATAAAAACCAATCAACTTTTCCTTGTAAAAATAATTTAATTTTTCCGAAAAGAATAACAAAACTTCTATATATGAAAATGATTGATAAAATCATTCCTTCTTTTCACTTTAAAGAGTGAATAATAAAATATTTTAACCATTTCAAATTAAATTTCTAAACCAATCCAACCATTAGATCAATAAACAACTTTACCACATAAAACCATCTTTCAAAAGATCTAGCTACATAACGTACCTTGATTTTGCACAAAAGTATACTAGTATCTTCACTTATTCTTATACTTGAGCTTTCTTATAACCAACCAATAAGTATTTGACCACATGAACTTTATCATGAATAAACATGAATGTTCACCTATCATGAGCATAATATTTTTGAGTAAGAAATATGAAAATACAATAAATACTAAAAATATGGGGTATTACAGTCTACCCCCCTTAAAAGAAGTTTCGACCTTGAAACTTAAGACAAAAAGTCATAAACACTTTCCAAAAACGGATTAAAATTCAAAATTGTAGTTTCTGACTCAAATGCTCATGTCTAAAATGCATATACTGACTCAAAAATATGCTAATATGCATAACTATAGTAGAAGCGTGAAACTCTATCGCATTTAAAATTAAATATTTATTTTATATTTATTTTTTTTAAATAAATATTTTAAGAAAAGGGTATTTTAGTATTTTCACTTATTTTTAAATATTTTGGCGGGAATCTGGCGCCAAAATTGAATTTGTTAAGCTTTTGGTATTAAATCCGAGTCAAAAAAATTCAGAAAACCAAAAAAAAAAAAAAAAATATATTTTTTTTGGGGGCCATATATTCCTACGGGATTCATGGTTGATTGGAGGGAGTTTTGTTTTCTTATAACTTCCAAATTTATAATGGAGGTTACAAATCTTGGTTTAATCACCTAATTTATTGTGAAGGTTACAAACTATTTAATTTTTGAAATTAAGTACTACTTATTCTACTCCTATAAATACCCCATATCTTAAGCCATCTTTTCCACACAAAAACTTTGAAGAATCCATACTCTCTTACTTCAAAGTTCTTCTTTCTCTTCCTATCTATTCTAGTTTTATATTTCTTATTCAAGTTTCAAATTTCTTTGGTTTAAGAAAAATATTTTCATTTTTCTTACTCAAAAATATTATGCTCATGATAGGTCATTCATGTTTAATTAAATTCATGATTAAGTTCATGTGGTAAATTGCTTATTGGTTGGTTATGAGAAAGCTCAAGCATAAGAATAAGTGAAGATACTAGTATACTTTTGTGCAAGATCAATGTACGTTATGTAGCTAGATCTTTTGAAATATGGTTTTTTGTGATAAAGATGTTTATTATATAATGGTTGGATTGATTTAGAAATTTGGTTTGAAATGGTTATAATATTTTATTTTATTTACTCTGGGAAGTGAAAAGAAGGAATGATTTTATCAATCATTTTTATATAGAAGTTTTGTTATCATTTTTGGAAAATTAAATTATTTTACAAGGAAAGGTTGATTGGTTTTTATGAACTTTGAATGTTCAAAAAGTTGTTTATGAGGAAAGGAGGTTTATTCATTACTTACAAGTCATATTGTTATTATTTCCGCTTGATTAATATCAAGAGATTCAAAGTCCACTTGTTGGCAATTATAGTTACCCCTTGATATAGCTCCGTGATGGGATGACTAGCTTGGGGGTGTGCACACTTAGCAAAATAGAAGGGAGATAAGAAGAGGAATTGTTTTCAGGATTATTTTTAATCCAAGTTGTTTGGAAAGAGTTTATTCTTAAAAGGTTATTCTTGAATTATTATTCAAGTGTTTGGAAAGAGTTTGTTCTTAAAAGGTTGTTCTTGAATTATTATTCAAGTGTGTGGAAAGAGTTTGTTCTTAAAATGTTATTCTTGAATTTTATTAAGTGTTTGAAAATAGTTTATTCTTAAAAAGTTATTCTTGAATTATTGGTAATGGAGTTTTCGAAACGAAAAATTGTTATGAACTAACAAATGTGTTACTTATCTAGTACATTTCGTACTCAGTTTTATACTGACGCGTATTTCCTTTTTCCTATTTGGCTTTGCCCTGTTTACCTTTTTGGTAAGCAGATTTGCAGGTGAATTTTGGATGTGCATGGGAGCATACTAGGAATGGGATCTTCACCTAGATTAGGGTGTTTTGTTTATATTGAGTTTTGAGACAATATTTACTTTTATTAATAAAGAAGTATTATTATTTTTGGTTAAAGTCTTCCGCTGCAAGTTATTTTGTTAGTTAGTAGTTGGTTGCCGAAAGCGTGTTAGTCACGTGGCGGTAATACTCCTAAATTACTCACTTTTAAATAAATAATTAAATAAATAATATTTGAGTAATTTAGGAATATTACCGCCACGTGACTAACACGCTTTCGGCAACCAACTACTAACTAACCAAAATAACTTGCAGCGGAAGACTTTAACCAATAATAATAATACTTCTTTATTAATAAAAGTAAATATTATCTCAAAACTCAATATAAACAAAACACCCTAATCTAGGTGAAGATCCCATTCCTAGTATGCTTCCATGCACATCCAAAATTCACCTGCAAATCTGCTTACCAAAAAGGTAAACAGGGCAAAGCCAAATAGGAAAAAGGAAATACGCGTCAATATAAAACTGGGTACGAAATGTACTAGATAAGTAACACATTTGTTAGTTCATAACAATTTTTTCGTTTCGAAAACTCCATTACCAATAATTCAAGAATAACTCTTTAAGAATAAACTATTTTCAAACACTTAATAATAATTCAAGAATAACATTTTAAGAACAAACTCTTTCCAAACACTTGAATAATAATTCAAGAACAACCTTTTAAGAACAAACTCTTTCCAAACACTTGAATAATAATTCAAGAATAACCTTTTAAGAATAAACTCTTTCCAAACAACTTGGATTAAAAATAATCCTGAAAACAATTCCTCTTCATATCTGCCCTTCTATTTTGCTAAGTGTGCACACCCCCCAAGCTAGTCATCCCATCACGGAGCTATATCAAGGGGTAACTATAATTGCCAACAAGTGGACTTTGAATCTCTTGATATTAATCAAGCGGAAATAATAATAATATGACTTGTAAGTCATGAGTAAACCTCCTTCATCCTAAACAACTTTTTGAACATTCAAAGTTCATAAAAACCAATCAACCTTTCCTTGTAAAAATAATTTAATTTTCCAAAAAGGATAACAAAACTTCTATATAAAAATGATTGATAAAATCATTCATTATTTTCACTTTCAAGAGTGAATAATAAAACATTGTAACCATTTTAAATCAAATTTCTAAACCAATCCAACCAATAAAATCAATAAACAACTTTATCATATAAAACCCCCAAATTACTCACTTTTCAATAAATAATTTAATAAATAATATTTGAGTAATTTAGGAGTATTACCGCCACGTGACTAACACGCTTTCGGCAACCAACTACTAACTAACCAAAATAACTTGCAGCGGACGACTTTAACCAAAAATAATAATACTTCTTTATTAATAAAAGTAAATATTGTCTCAAAACTCAATATAAACAAAACACCCTAATCTAGGTGAAGATCCCATTCCTAGTATGCTCCCATGCACATCCAAAATTCACCTGCAAATCTGCTTACCAAAAAGGTAAACAGGGCAAAGCCAAATAGGAAAAAGGAAATACGCGTCAATATAAAACTGGGTACGAAATGTACTAGATAAGTAACACATTTGTTAGTTCATAACAATTTTTTCGTTTCGAAAACTCCATTACCAATAATTCAAGAATAACTCTTTAAGAATAAACTATTTTCAAACACTTAATAATAATTCAAGAATAACATTTTAAGAACAAACTCTTTCCAAACACTTGAATAATAATTCAAGAACAACCTTTTAAGAACAAACTCTTTCCAAACACTTGAATAATAATTCAAGAATAACCTTTTAAGAATAAACTCTTTCCAAACAACTTGGATTAAAAATAATCCTGAAAACAATTCATCTTCATATCTCCCCTTCTATTTTGCTAAGTGTGCACACCCCCCAAGCTAGTCATCCCATCACGGAGCTATATCAAGGGGTAACTATAATTGCCAACAAGTGGACTTTGAATCTCTTGATATTAATCAAGCGGAAATAATAATAATATGACTTGTAAGTCATGAGTAAACCTCCTTCATCCTAAACAACTTTTTGAACATTCAAAGTTCATAAAAACCAATCAACCTTTCCTTGTAAAAATAATTTAATTTTCCAAAAAGGATAACAAAACTTCTATATAAAAATGATTGATAAAATCATTCATTATTTTCACTTTCAAGAGTGAATAATAAAACATTGTAACCATTTTAAATCAAATTTCTAAACCAATCCAACCAATAAAATCAATAAACAACTTATCATATAAAACCCCCAAATTACTCACTTTTAAATAAATAATTTAATAAATAATATTTGAGTAATTTAGGAGTATTACCGCCACGTGACTAACACGCTTTCGGCAACCAACTACTAACTAACCAAAATAACTTGCAGCGGAAGACTTTAACCAAAAATAATAATACTTCTTTATTAATAAAAGTAAATATTGTCTCAATACTCAAAATAAACAAAACACCCTAATCTAGGTGAAGATCCCTTCCTAGTATGCTCCCATGCACATCCAAAATTCACCTGCAAATCTGCTTACCAAAAAGGTAAACAGGGCAAAGCCAAATAGGAAAAAGGAAATACGCGTCAGTATAAAACTGAGTACGAAATGTACTAGATAAGTAACACATTTGTTAGTTCATAACAATTTTTCTTTCGAAAACTCCATACCAATAATTCAAGAATAACTCTTTAAGAATAAACTATTTTCAAACACTTAATAATAATTCAAGAATAACATTTTAAGAACAAACTCTTTCCAAACACTTGAATAATAATTCAAGAACAACCTTTTAAGAACAAACTCTTTCCAAACACTTGAATAATAATTCAAGAATAACCTTTTAAGAATAAACTCTTTCCAAACAACTTGGATTAAAAATAATCCTGAAAACAATTCCTCTTCTTATCTCCCCTTCTATTTTGCTAAGTGTGCACCCCCCAAGCTAGTCATCCCATCACGGAGCTATATCAAGGGGTAACTATAATTGCCAACAAGTGGACTTTGAATCTCTTGATATTAATCAAGCGGAAATAATAATAATATGACTTGTAAGTCATGATAAACCTCCTTCCTCATAAACAACTTTTTGAACATTCAAAGTTCATAAAAACCAATCAACCTTTCCTTGTAAAAATAATTTAATTTTCCAAAAAGGATAACAAAACTTCTATATAAAATGATTGATAAAATCATTCATTCTTTTCACTTTCAAGCATGAATAATAAAACATTGTAACCATTTTAAATCAAATTTCTAAACCAATCCAACCAATAAAATCAATAAACAACTTTATCATATAAACCACATTTTAAAAGATCTAGCTACATAACGTACCTTGATCTTGCACAAACTAATACTAGTATCTTCACTTATTCTTATACTTGAGCTTTCTCATAGCCAACCAACAAGCAATCTACCACATGAACTTAATCATGAATTTAAACATGAATGACTATCATGAGCATAATATTTTTGAGTAAGAAATATGAAAATATTTTTCTTAAACAAAAGAAAATTGAAACTTGAATAAGAAATATAAAACTAGAATACATAGGAAGAGAAAGAAGAACTTTGAAGTAAGAAATTATAGATTCTTCAAAGTTTTTGTGTGGAAAAGATGGCTAAAGGTGTGGGTATTTATAGGAGTAGAATAGATAGTACTTAATTTTCAAAATTAAAGAGTTTGTAACCTTCACCATAAATTAGGAGATTAAACCAAGATTTGTAACCTTCATCATAAATTTGGAAAACAAAACTCCCCATTTACTTCACAATCCCGTCAAAAATAATGGCCTAAAAAAAAATTTTTTTTTTTTTTTTTTTTTTGGTTTTTTGAATAATTTTGACTAGGATTTAAACCAAAAGCTTAACAAATCCAATTTTGACGCCATATTCAGCCAAAAACATTTAAAACCAGTGAAAATACTAAAATATCCTTTGCTTAAAATATTTATTTTAGAAAATATATATAAAATAAATATTTATTTATTTAAATAAATACTAAAAATACGGGTATTACAGTCTACCCCCCTTAAAAGAAGTTTCGACCTCGAAACTTAAGGCAAAAAGTCATAATCACTTTCCAAAAACGGATTAAAATTCAAAATCGTAGTTTCTGACTCAAATGCTCAGACAAAAAGTCATAATCACTTTCCAAAACGAATCAAAATTCAAAATCGTAGTTTCTGACTCAAATGCTCATGTGTAAAATGCATATAATGACTCAAAAATATGCTAAATGCATAACTATAGTAAAGCGCGAAACTCTATCGCATTCTACCCCCTTAAAAGGAGTTACGACCCCGTAACTCGACAACTAACCTCGGAAAACAACGTTGGAATTTCTTGCGCATATCCGCTTAACTTCCATGTTGCTTCCTCAATCTGATGGTTTGACCATAATACTTTGACTAATCTTACATCCTTAGTCTGAGTACTTCTAACTTTACTATCAAGGATTCTTATAGTCTTCCTCGTAAGTCAAACTATCATTAATTCAATGGCCTCAGGTTGCAGCACATGAGACACATCGAAATATACTTCCTTAACTAAGATATATGAAAAACATCATCGACTCGACTTAAAACATTTGGCAAATCAACTTATATGCCACTTTTTCGAACTTCTTTAACACCTCATATGGCCCGATATACTTTGGACTTAACTTTCGCTTCTTCCCAAATCGCATCACCCCTTTCATTGGAGATATTTTCAACAATACCTTCTCCCCAACCTGAAACTCTTCATCCCTTCGCTTCAAATCAGCATAACTCTTAAAACCTTGATCTTTTCTTGAATCACTTTCACCTCTTTCGCCGTCTCTTTGAGGAATTCGGTCCAAGCACCACAGTTTCACTAATATCATTCCAGCAGACTGGACGTCTACACTTCCGACCATATAAAGCCTCAAACAGAGCCATACCAATATACTTGCATGATGACTGTTTGTTATAGGAAAATTCTATCAAATCCAAGAAATCCTCCCACGAACCCTGATACTCCATAACACAAGATCGCAACATATCTTCTAAAGTCTGAATTGTTCGTTCTTGTTCCATCTGTAGCCAGATGAAAAGCTTTACTCAATAATAAATTAGTTCCCAAAGCCTTCTACAAACTCTACCAAAATTTGGACAAGAACCGTGAATCACGATCGGAAACAATGTCCTTAGGCTCACCATGATATTTCACCACCCATTCACATATGCTTTAGCCAATTGATCCATTGACCAAGTATTCTTCATAGGAATGAAAGTTGCTGATTAGTTAAACGATCTACCACTACCCAAATTGTATCATTTTCAGCCTTAATTCTTGGTAATGCAGACACAAAATCCATTGATATAGAATTCCCATTTCCATCTCGGAATATCCAGGGGCTGAACCTTCCTTTGCGATCTCTTGTGCTCAAACTTGACCTTTTAGCATGTGAGACACTTAGCCACGAACTCTGCTACCTCTCGCTTCATGTTTGGCCACCAAAACATTTGCTTCATGTCCTTATACAACTTATCACCACCTGGGTGTACTGAATAAGGTGAGCTATGAGCTTCTTCCATTAATTTCCGCTTCAACTCATCTCTATTATTTGGTATACACCACCTTCCTTTGAACCGAATACTTCCATCATCGGCTATCTGGAAATCGAACCTGACATCCGGATCTTCTCTCGAATCTTTTCTAACTTTTCATCCTTTGATTGCCCTCCCTAATCTCATCATAGATTGAGGGTTGAATCGACAAAGAACCCAATAATTCTTCAACACCTCCTTCTTCTATTACTTCCAATGACATTTTCTAGAAACTCGACACATAACTGACTTGGCAACACTATTGCATTAACTGAATGACTCGACTTTCGACTTAATGCGTCAGCAACAACATTAGCTTTCCCTTCATGATACTGGATCTCTAGATCATTATACTTGATCAACTCCAACCACCTCCTCTGCCTCATGTTCAACTCCTTCTAAGTGAGAATATACTTTAAGCTCTTATGATCCGTATACAACTTAAACATTTCCCCATACAAGGAGTTCGCTATAACTTCAAAGCAAACACTATTACAACTAATTCAAGATCATAGGTTGGATAATTCACCTAATATGGTTTTAACTGCCTAAAGCATAAGCAATGACCTTCCGGTTCTGCATCAATACACACCCTAACAAATTTCGAAGCATCACTATAAACATCATACTGCTGGCTTTCATCAGGTAGAGCCAAAACAGGTGTTGTAGTCAACCTTTCCTTCAACACAAAAAAAAAAACTTCCTCACACTCTGGATTCCTAACAAACTTACATTCTTCCTTCATCAGGCTAGTCATTGGTCTCGAGATATTCGAGAAATCCTTTACAAATCTTCGATAGTAACCAGCTAACCCAAGGAAACTCCTTATATCACACACTATCTTTGGTATTGGCCACTCGCGCACCGCTTGAATCTTAGCAGGATCCACTGAAACTCCATCCTTTAAGATAACATGTCCTAAAAATGCAACCTTATCCAACCAAAAACTCACACTTAGAGAACTTGGCGTACAACTTATGCTCTCTTAGGGTGGACAAAACTTCCCTCAAATGCAGTTCATGACTGCTCCTAACCTTCGAATATATCAAAATATCATCTATAAACACAACCACATATTTATTCAAGCATGGCCTGAAAATCCTATGCATCAAATCCATGAACATTGCAGGTGCGTTATTCAGACCAAATGGCATCACTGTGAACTCATAGTGACCATGACGCGTCCTAAATGCAGTCTTAGAAATATCACCCTCAGCAATCCTCAATTGGTGATAACCTAACCTCAAATCTATCTTCGAGAAAATCCCCACTCCTTTCAACTGATCAAATAAATCATCTATTCTCGGAAGTGGATACTTATTCTTGATCGTCACATTGTTCAACTCCCGATAATCAATGCACAACCTCAAACTACCATCCTTCTTTTTCACAAACAATACAGGTGCATCCCAAGGAGACGAACTAGGTCTTATATCCCTTTTTCCAATAACTCCTCCAACTGAACTTTTAACTCTTTCATCTCAGCTGGAGCCATTCTATAGGAGCCTTTGAAATAGGTCCGGTTCCTGGCATCAAGTCTACGATGAACTCAAGATCCCTAACCGGTGGCACACTCGGTATCTCTTCAGGAAACACATCAGGAAACTCAGATACGACCGGGATCTCCCTATTCTCATCTTCCTTTTCAATCCTCTGAACTCCACATAAGAATAATGGACACCCCTTCATCATATAAGATTGAATTCTCATCGCAGACACTATCTTCATTCCCTTCTCCTTCCCAAGCTTCCTATAAGTCACCCTTTCTTTCTTGGGACCGACTAAGGACACCTTCTGGGCCTCACAATCAATCTGAGCCTTGAATCTTCCCAACCAATCCATCCCCAAAACCACATCGAGGTCTGACAAATCAAACTCAACTAAGTCGGATGGAAAGTTCACCCCAACTATCACTAAAGGTACTTGACTATGCAACCTAGTACAATTAAACATTTTCCCTGATGGCAACGCAATTTCCAAAGAAATAGACACTGGACTGCTTAACTGGAGCTTGTCTACTAAAGTGCTAGAAATAAATGAATGAGATGCTCCTGAATCAAATAACACTTTGACAGACAAGGAATTAATGAAAAAGGTTCCAACTACTACCTCAGAAACATTCTGAGCCTCACGGCGGTTCATGATGAAAACTCTGCCTTTAGACTGATTCTCCATCCCTGGTTTAACACCAGCACTGGAAGAAGCTAACTTCTGTTGATCATTCTGAGGTGCCTTACTACTCGGGTCAGGTTTGACTGCAGGTTCTCCACCAGCTTTTCTAAAGCACTCATACTCACGGTGCCCCAATTTCTGACAATAATGGCATGTCACCAAGTTGCCTTGACAATCTTTTCCAGGGTAGTTCTTATCACACCTTTTGCAGAAAAAGGTTCGCTCACTTTCTTCCCATTCCCTTGGCTCCATTAGGCTTCCGACTAGGATACCTATTGTCTTTTTCAGTTTTGTGAAATCCACCATTAGGCTTAGGCTTCTTATCTTCAATTTTTTTGGTTCCCATTGTTGTTATACTTCCTCTTTTCCCCAGAGGAAGTTCGTGCAATCTTCCTTCCTTTAATCCCATATAAGTGAGCAGCTCTACCATAAATTTCATCAAGAGTCTCAAAAGTTACTCCTCCCAACTTACTTTGGAGAGTTAAGGTTAACCCTTGCTCAAACCTTTGGGCCTTCAAAGTCTCAGATGGTACTATCTCAGGTGCGAACCTCATTAACTCCAAAATTTGCTATAATACTCATTAACAGACATAGTCCCTATCCTCAAATTGGTGAACTCCATAGCCTTTTGCTTCCTTAAGTACGCAGGATAAAACTTAGTCCTCAGGGCTTCTTTAAACTCGTTCCACCTAAGTCCGGATCCTCTAAAAGATCATCTTTCCTTTGTTTCCACAATAGGTCTGCCTCATCTCTCAAATAATAAACAACATTATTAACTCTAAGGTTTTCAGGGCACACTATGACATAAAAAGCTTATCAAATTCTCAGATCCAGTTTTCTAAACTAGATGGGTCCTCTTTCCCATGGTAAGTCGGAGGTTTGACAGCTGCTACCCTCTTAAAGACCTCACCAAAACTATCGGTCTCACTCTGCTTGTTGCTTGATTAGCTATCACTTGAGTGATGTTTTCAGTTATCTTTGCTAGCCTTCTAACCATAGAACTTATACTCCTTCTCCTTCTTTCTGCCATTCTACTAGATATAAGGGTGTTTGAGGATAAATCTCAACTAACATTCATAGAATAGTTGTGTAACTACCAAAAAAATTAATAAATAACCATGCCGGTATAACTAGTTCAAAACATAGCAATCACATATTTCATATATCACGGCCAAATATGAAGCCTTATTTATAACAACTACTAGAATATTTGAGCATATCAAAATATTCTTAAGACAACTAGAACGTTTCATGACCAAAACAAAACTATATATGTCTACGATCTGAAAACTTTAAACTCTGGTACGTAGTCTATCTAAATAACATTCTCCAACTCATCAATGGCCATATAATCAGACTGGCCTGAGTATTTTCGAAAGGTAAAAAAAACTACACATAGTACTACTATTTGCTCGCCAATGCAGCATGACTTCTTGCTTATCCATACATAGGGAATAACATAAACTTTTTCCTTAACTTCCAACAACGATCATATAAAAGCAAAAAGAATTGAAATATTACAAGTACATCATCATAAAAGTAATACTAATATATGATAACTAAATATATATAGTTTAAGATTTGTACTAGATGCACCACTATGGCTAAAAATATTTATTTCAAAAATTTTAAAGTGTACTTGATTTCAAGATATAGAATAGCCAAGGTGATTATAGCTCCCAGGTAAGGAAGTTACCCACAGCGTCGGGGAGAGCCTTCCTAATCCTAGACAGAGCTTGTCACCCCAACATATCTACACCCTTCATCTTTCAAAATAAAAATAATAATATTAATATATATATATACCTTTTTGTGGTACTAGCAAGATGCATCTATACAAATCGTCAAAAAGAAAACAATTAAGCTTAACAAAAACAATTTAGAATGCAAATGCGAAACTCTTATCTACCCATCCTATGTCTACCCATCAATTTTAATATTCAACTTTTATCTTTTCAAAACCTGAAAAATATGAAATATGTGATTAATAAAGAAGTATTATTTAATTATTTTTTATTCATATTTATGATGTACTTGTAATATTCAATTCTTTTTGCTTTTATATGATCGTTGTTGGAAGTTAAGGAAAAAGTTTATGTTATTCCCTATGTATGGGATAAGCAAGAAGTCATGCTGCATTGGCGAGCAAATAGTAGTACTATGTGTATTTTTTTTACCTTTCGAAAATACTCAGGCCAGTCTGATTATATGGCCATTGATGAGTTGGAGAATGTTATTTAGACAGACTACGTACCAGAGTTTAAAGTTTTAGATCGTAGACATATATAGTTTTGTTTTGTATGAAACGTTCTAGTTGTCTTAAGAATATTTTGATATGCTCAAATATTCTAGTAGTTGTTATAAATAAGGCTTCATATTTGGCCGTGATATATGAAATATGTGATTGCTATGTTTTGAACTAGTTATACCGGCATGGTTATTTATTAATTTTTTGGTAGTTACACAACTATTCTATGAATGTTAGTTGAGATTTATCCTCAAACACCCTTATATCTAGTGAATGGCAGAAAGAAGGAGAAGGAGTATAAGTTCTATGGTTAGAAGGCTAGCAAAGATAACTGAAAACATCACTAAGTGATAGCTAATCAAGAACAAGCAGAGTGAGACGATAGTTTTGGTGAGGTCTTTAAGAGGGTAGCAGCTGTCAAACCTCCGACTTACCATGGGAAAGAGGACCCACTAGTTAGAAAACTGGATCTGAGAATTTGATAAGCTTTTTGATGCATAGTGTGCCCTGAAAACCTTAGAGTTAATAATGTTGTTTATTATTTGAGAGATGAGGCAGACCTATTGTGGAAACAAAGGAAAGATTCTTTTAGAGGATCCGAACTTTGGTGGAACGAGTTTAAAGAAGCCTGAGGACTAAGTTTTATCCTGCGTACTTAAGGAAGCAAAAGGCTATGGAGTTCACCAATTGAGATGGGACTATGTCTGTTAATGAGTATTATAGCAAATTTTTGGAGTTAATGAGGTTCGCACCTGAGATAGTACCATCTGAGACTTTGAAGGCCCAAAGGTTTGAGCAAGGGTTAACCTTAACTCTCCAAAGTAAGCTGGGAGGAGTAACTTTTGAGACTCTTGATGAAATTTATGGTAGAGCTGCTCACTTATATGGGATTAAAGGAAGAGAGCTTGAAGGGACCTCCTCTGGGAAAAGAGGAAGTATAACAACAATGGGAACCAACAAATTGGAGATAAGAAGCCTAAGCCAATGGTGGATTTAACCAAACTGAGAAAGACAATAGGTACCTAGTCGGAAGCCTGGGAACCAATGTAATGGGAAGAAAGCTGAGAGAACCTTTTTTCTGCAAAAGGTGTGATAAGAAATACCCTGGAAAAGATTGTCAAGGCAACTTGGTGACATGCCATTATTGTCAGAAATTGGGACACCGAGAGTATGAGTGCTTTAGAAAAGCTGGTGGAGAACCTGCAGTCAACCTGACCCGAGTAGTAAGGCCCTCAGAATGATCAACAAAGTTAGCTTCTTCCAATGCTGGTGTTAAACCAGGGATGAGAATAGTCTAAAGGAGATTTTCGTCATGAACCGCCGTGAGGCTCAGAATGTTTCTGAGGTAGTAGTTGGAACCTTTTTCATTAATTCCTTGTCTGTCAAAGTGTTATTTGATTCAGGAGCATCTCATTCATTTATTTCTAGCACTTTAGTAGAAAAGCTCCAGTTAAGCAGTCCAGTGTCTATTTCATTAGAAATTGCATTGCCATCAGGGAGAAATGTTTAATTGTACCAGATTGCATAGTCAAGCACCTTTAGTGATAGTTGGGGTGAACTTTCCATCCGACTTAGTTGAGTTTGACTTGTCAGACCTCGATGTGTTTTGGGGATGGATTGGTTGGGAAGATTCAAGGCTCAACTTGATTGTGAGGCCCAGAAGGTGTCCTTAGTCGGTCCTAAGAAAGAAAGGGTGACTTATAGGAAGCTTGGGAAGGAGAAGGGAATGAAGATAGTGTCTGCGATGAGAATTCAATCTTATGTGAAGAAGGGGTGTCCGTTATTCTTATGTGGATTCAGAGGATTGAAAAGGAAGATGAGAATAGGGAGATCCGTCGTATCTGAGTTTCCTGATGTGTTTCCTGAAGAGATACCGGTGTGCCACCGGTTAGGGATCTTGAGTTCACGTAGACTTGATGCCAGGAACCGGACCTATTTCAAAGGCTCCTATAGAATGGCTCCAGCTGAGATGAAAGAGTTAAAAGTTCAGTTGGAGGAGTTATTGGAAAAAGGGTATATAAGACCTAGTTCGTCTCCTTGGGTGCACCTGTATTGTTTGTGAAAAAGAAGGATGGTAGTTTGAGGTTGTACATTGATTATCGAGAGTTGAACAATGTGACGATCAAGAATAAGTATCCCTTCCGAGAATAATGATTTATTTGATCAGTTGAAAGGAGGGGATTTTCTCGAAGATAGATTTGAGGTCAGGTTATCACCAATTGAGGATTGCTGAGGGTGATATTCTAAGACTGCGTTTAGGACGCGTATGGTCACTATGAGTTCACAGTGATGCCTTTGGTCTGAATAACGCACCTGCATGTTCATGGATTTGATGCATAGGATTTTCAGGCCATACTTGGATAAATATGTGGTTGTGTTTATAGATGATATTTCGATATATTTGAAGGGTAGGAGCAGTCATGAGCTGCATTTGAGGGAAGTTTTGTTCACCCTAAGAGAGCATAAGTTGTACGCCAAGCTCTCTAAGTGTGAGTTTTGGTTGGATGAGTTGCATTTTTAGGACATGTTATTCAAAGGAGGAGTTTCAGTGGATCCTCTAAGATTCAAGCGGTCGCGAGTGGCCAAACCAAAGATAGTGTGTGATATAAGGAGTTTCCTTGGGTTAGCTGGTTACTATCGAAGATTTGTAAAGGATTTCTCGAATATCGAGACCAATGACTAGCCTGATGAAGAAAGAATGTAAGTTTGTTGGATCCAGAGTGTGAGGAAGTTTTTTTGGTGTTGAAGGAAAGGTTGACTACAACACCGTTTTGGCTCTACCTGATGAAAGCCAGCAGTATGATGTTTATAGTGATGCTTCGAAATTTGGGTTAGGGTGTGTATTGATGCAGAACCGGAAGGTCATCGCTTATGCTTCTAGGCAGTTAAAACCATATGAGGTGAATTATCCAACCCATGATCTTGAATTAGCTGCAATAGTGTTTGCTTTGAAGATATGGCGACACTACTTGTATGGGGCAACGTGTAAGTTGTACACGGATCATAAGAGCTTAAAGTATATTTTCACTCAGAAGGAGTTGAACATGAGGCAGAGGAGGTGGTTGGAGTTGATCAAGGATTATGATCTGAGATCCAGTATCATGAAGGGAAAGCTAATGTTGTTGCTGATGCATTGAGTCGAAAGTCGAGTCATTCAGTTAATGCAATGGTGCTGCCAAGTCAGTTATGTGTCGAGTTTCAGAAAATGTCATTGGAGGTACTAGAAGAAGGCGGTGTTGAAGAATTATTGGGTTCTTTGTCGATTCAACCCTCAATCTATGATGAGATTAGGGAGGTCAATCAAAGGATGAAAAGTTAGAAAAGATTCGAGAGAAGATCCAGGATGGTCAGGTTCGGATTTCCAGATAGCCGATGATGGAAGTATTCGGTTCAAGGAGGTGGTGTATACCAAGTAATAAGAGAGTTGAAGCGGAAATTAATGGAAGAAGCTCATAGCTCACCTTATTCAGTACACCCAGGTGGTGATAAGTTGTATAAGGACATGAAGCAAATGTTTGGTGGCCAAACATGAAGCGAGAGGTAGCAGAGTTCGTGGCTAAGTGTCTCACATGCAAAAGGTCAAGTTTGAGCACAAGAGGCGCAAGGGAAGGTTCACCCTGGATATTCCGAGTTGGAAATGGGATTCTATATCAATGGATTTTGTGTCTGCATTACCAAGAATAAGGCTGGAAATGATACAATTTGGGTAGTGGTAGATCGTTAACTAAATCTGCAACTTTCATACCTATGAAGAATACTTGGTCGATGGATCAATTGGCTAAAGCATATGTGAAGTGGGTGGTGAAATATCATGGTGTGCCTAAGGACATTGTTTCGATCGTGATTCACGTTCTTGTCCAATTTTGGAGAGTTTGCAGAAGGCTTTGGGACTAATTTTTATGAGTAAAGCTTTTCATCGGCTACAGATGGCAAACGAACGAACAATTCAGACTTTAGAAAAATGTTGCGATCTTGTGTTATGGAGTATCAGGGTTCGTGGGAGGATTTCTTGGATTTGATAGAATTTTCCTAAACAACAGTCATCATGCAAGTATTGGTATGGCTCGTTTGAGGCTTTATATGGTCGGAAGTGTAGAATCCAGTCTGCTGGAATGATATTAGTGAAACTGTGGTGCTTGGACCGAATTCCTCAAAGAGACGGCGAAAGAGGTGAAAGTGATTCAAGAAAAGATCAAGGTTTAAGAGTTATGCTGATTTGAAGCGAAGGGATGAAGAGTTTCAGGTTGGGGAGAAGGTATTGTTGAAAATATCTCCAATGAAAGGGGTGATGCAATTTGTAAAGAAGGAAAAGTTAAGGCCAAAGTATATCGGGCCATATGAGGTGTTAAAGAAGTTCGAAAAGTGGCATATAAGTTGATTTGCCAAATGATTTAAGTCGAGTCCATGATGTTTTCCATATATCTCAGTTAAGGAAGTATATTCGGATGTGTCTCATGTGCTGCAATCTAAGCCATTGAATTAGATGATAGTTTGACTTACGAGGAAAGACCTGTAAGAATCCTTGATAGTAAAGTTAGAAGTACTCAGACTAAGGATGTAAGATTAGTCAAAGTATTATGGTCAAACCATCAGATTGAGGAAGCAACATGGGAAAGTAAGCGGATATGCGCAAGAAATATCCGGCGTTGTTTTCCGAGGTTAGTTGTCGAGTTACGGGGTCGTAACTCCTTTTAAGGGGGGTAGAATGCGATAGAGTTTCGCGCTTCTACTATAGTTATTGCATTTTAGCATATTTTTGAGTCATTATATGCATTTTAGACATGAGCATTTGAGTTAGAAACTACAATTTTAATTTTAATCCATTATTGGAAAGTGATTATGACTTTTTGTCTTAGTTTCGAGGTCGAAACTTCTTTTAAGGGGGGTAGACTGTAATACCCCATATTTTCAGTATTTATTTAGTAATTAAAATATTTATTTTCTAAAATAAATATTTTAAGCAAAGGGTATTTTAGAAATTTCACTCGTTTTAAATTATTTTGGCGGAAGATGGCGCCAAAATTGGATTTGTTAAACTTTTGGTTTTAAATCCTAGTCAAAATTATTCAAAAAACCAAAAAAAAAAAAAAAAAAAATTTTTTTTTAGGCCATTATTTTTACGGGATTGTGAAGTAATGGGGGAGTTTTGTTTTCCAAATTTATGATGAAGGTTACAAATCTTGGTTTAATCTCCTAATTTATGGTGAAGGTTACAAACTCTTTAATTTTAAAATTAAGTACTACCTATTCTACTCCTATAAATACCCCACACCTTTAGCCATCTTTTCCACACAAAAACTTTGAGAATCCATACTTTCAAAGTTCTTCTTTCTCTTCTATCTATTCTAGTTTTATATTTCTTATTCAAGTTCTAATTTCTTTGGTTAAGAAAAGAAAAATTTTCATTTTCTTACTCAAAAATATTATGCTCATGATAGGTATTCATGTTTACATTCATGATTAAGTTCATGTGATAAGTTACTTATTAGATTTTTATTATTGGTTTGTAGGAGATCGTCAAGATTAAGACTAAGTGGAATACTAGTATACTTTTTTGCAAGATCAAGGTACGTTATGTAGCTAGATCTTTTAAAATGTGGTTTATATGATAAAGTTGTTTATTGATTTTATTGGTTGGATTGGTTTAGAAATTTGTTTAAAATGGTTACAATGTTTTATTATTCACTCTTGAAAGTGAAAAGAAGGAATGATTTTATCAATCATTTTATATAGAAGTTTTGTTATCCTTTTTGGAAAATTAAATTATTTTTACAAGGAAAGGTTGATTGGTTTTTATGAACTTTGAATGTTCAAAAAGTTGTTTATGAGGAAAGGAGGTTTATTCATGACTTACAAGTCATATTATTATTATTTCCGCTTGATTAATATCAAGAGATTCAAAGTCCACTTGTTGGCAATTATAGTTACCCCTTGATATAGCTCCGTGATGGGATGACTAGCTTGGGGGGTGTGCACACTTAGCAAAATAGAAGGGGAGATAAGAAGAGGAATTGTTTTCAGGATTATTTTTAATCCAAGTTGTTTGGAAAGAGTTTATTCTTAAAAGGTTATTCTTGAATTACTATTCAAGTGTTTGGAAAGAGTTTGTTCTTGTTGTTCTTGAATTATTATTCAAGTGTTTGGAAGAGTTTGTTCTTAAAATGTTATTCTTGAATTATTATTAAGTGTTTGAAAATAGTTTATTCTTAAAGAGTTATTCTTGAATTTTGGTATGGAGTTTTCGAAATGAAAAATTATGACGAACTAACAAATGTGTTACTTATCTAGTACATTTCGTACTCAGTTTTATACTGACGCGTATTTTCTTTTTCCTATTTGGCTTTGCCCTGTTTACCTTTTTGGTAAGCAGATTTGCAGGTGAATTTTGGATGTGCATGGGAGCATACTAGGAAGGGGATCTTCACCTAGATTAGAATGTTTCATTTATTTTGAGTTTTGAGACAATATTTACTTTTATTAATAAAGAAGTATTATTATTTTTGGTTAAAGTCTTCCGCTGCAAGTTATTTTGGTTAGTTAGTAGTTGGTTGCCGAAAGCGTGGTAGTCACGTGGCGGTAATACTCCTAAATTACTCAAATATTTATTTATTAAATTATTTATTTAAAAGTGAGTAATTTGGGGGTGTCACTCCTAAATTATTGAAGTGTAATACCCCATATTTTTAGTATTTATTTAAACAATTAAATATTTATTTTATATTTATTTTTTTTAAATAAATATTTTAAGAAAAGGTTATTTTAGTATTTTCACTTATTTTTAAATATTTTGGCGGGAATATGGCGCCTAAATTGAATTTGTTAAGCTTTTGGTATTAAATCCTAGTCAAAAAATTTCAGAAAACCAAAAAAAAAAAAAAAAAAAAAAATTTTTTTTTAGGGTCATATATTTACGGATTTATGGTATAATGGAGGGATTTTGTTTTCCTATAACTTCCAAATTATGATGATGTTACGAATCTTGTTAATCTCCTATTTATGGTGAAGGTTACAAACTCTTTAATTTTGAAAATTAAGTACTATCTATTCTACTCCTATAATACCCCACACCTTTAGCCATCTTTTCACACAAAAACTTTGAAAGAATCTATAATTTCTTACTTCAAAGTTCTTCTTTCTCTTCCTATGTATTCTAGTTTTATATTTCTTATTCAAGTTTCAATTTTCTTTTGTTTAAGAAAAATATCTTCATATTTCTTACTCAAAAATATTATGCTCATGATAGATCATTCATGTTTAAATTCATGATTAAGTTCATGTGGTAGATTGCTTGTTGGTTGGCTATGAGAAAGCTCAAGTATAAGAATAAGTGAAGATACTAGTATACTTTTTGTGCAAGATCAAGGTACGTTATGTAGCTAGAACTTTTAAAATGTGGTTTATATGATAAAGTTGTTTATTGATTTTATTGGTTGGATTGGTTTAGAAATTTGATTTAAAATGGTTACAATGTTTTATTATTCACTCTTGAAAGTGAAAAGAATGAGAAGATTTTATCAATCATTTTTATATAGAAGTTTTGTTATCCTTTTTGGAAAAATTAAATTATTTTTACAAGGAAAGTTGATTGGTTTTTATGAACTTTGAATGTTCAAAAAGTTGTTTATGAGGAAGGAGGTTTACTCATGACTTACAAGTCATATTATTATTATTTCCGCTTGATTAATATCAAGAGAATCAAAGTCCACTTGTTGGCCAATTATAGTTACCCCTTGATATAGCTCCGTGATGGGATGACTAGCTTGGGGGCGTGCACATTAGCAAAATAGAAGGGGAATAAGAAGAGGAATTGTTTTCAGGATTATTTTTTAATCCAAGTTGTTTGAAAGAGTTTATTCTTAAAAACGTTATTCTTGAATTACAATTCAGTGTTTAAAAAGATTTATTCTTAAAAGGTTATTCTTGAATTACTATCAGTGTTTGGAAAGAGTTTTGTCTTAAAAGGTTGTTCTTGAATTATTATTCAAGTGTTTGGCAAGAGTTTGTTCTTAAAATTTATTCTTGAATTATTATTAAGTGTTTGAAATAGTTTATTCTTAAAGAGTTATTCTTGAATTATTGTTGATGGAGTTTTCGAAATGAAAAATTGTTACGAACTAACAAATGTGTTACTTATCTAGTACATTTCATACTCAGTTTTATACTGATGCGTATTTCCTTTTTCCTATTTGGCTTTGCCCTGTTTACCTTTTGGTAAGCAGTTTTACAGGTGAATTTTGGATGTGCATGGGGCATACTAGGAAGGGATCTTCACCTAGATTAGGGTTTTTATTTATATTGAGTTTTGAGACAATATTTACTTTTATTAATAAAGAAGTATTATTATATTTGGTTAAAGTCTTCGACTGCAAGTTATTTTGGTTAGTTAGTAGTTGGTTGCCGAAAGCGTTGTTCACGTGCGGTAATACTCCTAAATTACTCAAATATTATTTATTAAATTATTTATTTAAAAGTGAGTAATTTGGGGGTGTTACAAAGTGGTATCAGAGCCAGAATGTAAGTTGAAGAATTTCACGCTTCTACTATAGTTATGCATATTAGCATATTTTTGAGTCAGTATATGCATTTTAGACATGAGCATTTGAGTCGAAACTACAATTTTGAATTTTAATCCGTTTTTGGAAAGTGTTTATGACTTTTTGTCTTAAGTTTCGAGGTCGAAACTTCTTTTAAGGGGGGTAGACTGTAATACCCCATATTTTTAGTATTTATTTAAATAATAAAATATTTATTTTATATTTATTTTCTAAAATAAATATTTTAAGCAAAGGGTATTTTAGTATTTTCAATGATTTTTAATTATTTTGGCGGGAATATGGCGCCAAAATTGAATTTGTTAAGCTTTTAGTATTAAATCCTAGTCAAAAAATTTCAGAAAAACCAAAAAAAAAAAAAAAAAAAAATTTTTTTTAGGGGCCATATATTCCTACGGGATTTATGGTGAATGGAGGGAGTTTTGTTTTCCTATAACTTCCAAATTTATGATGGATGTTACAAATCTTGGTTTAATCCTCTAATCTAGGTGAAGATCCCCTTCCTAGTATGCTCCCATGCACATCCAAAATTCACCTGCAAATCTGCTTACCAAAAGGTAAACAGGGCAAAGCCAAATAGGAAAAAAGAAATACGCGTCAGTATAAAACTGAGTACGAAATGTACTAGATAAGTAACACATTTGTTAGTTCGAACAATTTTTCTTTCGAAAACTCCATACCAATAATTAAAGAATAACTCTTTAACAATAAATTATTTTCAAACACTTAATAATAATTCAAGAATAAAATTTTAAGAACAAACTCTTTCCAAACACTTGAATAATAATTCAAGAACAACCTTTTAAGAACAAACTCTTTCCAAACACTTGAATAATAATTCAAGAATAACCTTTTAAGAATAAACTCTTTCCAAACAACTTGGATTAAAAATAATCCTGAAAACAATTCCTCTTCTTATCTCCCCTTCTATTTTGCTAAGTGTGCACACCCCCCAAGCTAGTCATCCCATCACGGAGCTATATCAAGGGGTAACTATAATTGCCAACAAGTGGACTTTGAATCTCTTGATATTAATCAAGCGGAAATAATAATAATATGACTTGTAAGTCATGAATAAACCTCCTTTCCTCATAAACAACTTTTTGAACATTCAAAGTTCATAAAAACCAATCAACCTTTCCTTGTAAAAATAATTTAATTTTTCCAAAAAGGATAACAAAACTTCTATATAAAATGATTGATAAAATCATTCCTTCTTTTCACTTTCAAGAGTGAATAATAAAATATTGTACCATTTCAAATTAAATTTCTAAACCATCCAACCATTAGATCAATAAACAACTTTACCACATAAAACCATCTTTCAAAAGATCTAGCTACATAACGTACCTTGATCTTGCACAAAAAGTATACTAGTATCTTCACTTATTCTTATACTTGAGCTTTCTCTAACCAACCAATAAGTACTTTACCACATGAACTTAATCATGAATTTAAACATGAATGACCTATCATGAGCATAATATTTTGAGTAAGAAATATGAAAATACTTTTTCTTAAACCAAAGAAATTGAAACTTGAATAAGAAATATAAAACTAGAATAGATAGGTAGAGAAAGAAGAATTTTGAAGTAAGAGAGTATGGATTCTTCAAAGGTATGGGGTATTTATAGGAGTAGAATAGGTAGTACTTAATTTTCAAAATTAAATAGTTTGTAACCTTCACCATAAATTAGGAGATTAAACCAAGATTTGTAACCTATCATAAATTTGAAGTTATAGGAAAACAAAACTCCCTCCATTCACCATATCCCGTAGAATATATGGCCTAAAAAAAATTTTTTTTTTTTTTTTTTTTTTTGGTTTTTGAATTTTTGACTAGGATTTAATACCAAAAGTTAACAAATCCAATTTTGGCGCCATATTCCGCCAAAATAATTAAAAATAATTGAAAATACTAAAATACCCTTTGCTTAAAATATTTATGTTAGAAAATAAATATTTTAATTACTTCAATAAATACTCAGAAATATGGGGTATTACAGTCTACCCCCCTTAAAAGAAGTTTCGACCTCGAAATTTAAGATAAAAAGTCATAATCACTTTCCAAAACGGATTAAAATTCAAAATCGATGTTACTAACTCAAATGCTCATGTCTAAAATGCATATAATGACTCAAAAATATGCTAAAATGCAATAACTATAGTAAAAGCGCGAAACTCTATCGCATTCTACCCCCCTTAAAAGGAGTTACGACCCCGTAACTCGACAACTAACCTCGGAAAACAACGCCGGATATTTCTTGCGCATATCCGCTTCCTTCCCATGTTGCTTCCTCATTGATGGTTTGACCATAATACTTTGACTAATCTTACATCCTTAGTTTGAGTACTTCTAACTTTACTATCAAGGATTCTTACAGGTCTTTCCTTGTAAGTCAAACTATCATCTAATTCAATGGCTTAGATTGCAGCACATGAGACACATCCGAATATACTTCCTTAACTGAGATATATGGAAAACATCATGGACTCGACTTAAATCATTTGGCAAATTCAACTTATATGCCACTTTTCCGACTTCTTTAACACCTCATATGGCCCGATATACTTTGGCTTAACTTTCCTTCTTCCCAAATCGCATCACCCCTTTCATTGGAGATATTTTCAACAATACCTTCTCCCCAACCTGAAACTCTTCATCCCTTCGCTTCAAATCAGCATAACTCTTTAACCCTTGATCTTTTCTTGAATCACTTTCACCTCTTTCGCCGTCTCTTTGAGGAACTCGGTCCAAGCACCACAGTTTCACTAATATCATTCCAGCAGACTGGACTTCTACACTTCCGACCATATAAAGCCTCAAACGAGCCATACCAATACTTGCATGATGACTGTTGTTGTAGGAAAATTCTATCAAATCCAAGAAATCCTCCCACGAACCCTGATACTCCATAACACAAGATCGCAACATATCTTCTAAAGTCTGAATTGTTCGTTCTGTTTGCGCATCTGTAGCCGGATGAAAAGCTTTAATCAATAACAAATTAGTTCCCAAAGCCTTCTGAAACTCTGCCAAAATTGGACAAGAACGTGAATCACGATCCCAAACAACGTCCTTAGGCACACCATGATATTTCACCAACCACTTCACATATGCCTTAGCCAATTGATCCATCGACCAAGTATTCTTTATAGGTATGAAAGTTGCAGATTTAGTTAACGATCTACCACTACCCAAATTGTATCATTTCCAGCCTTATTCTTGGTAATGCAGACACAAAATCCATTGATATAGAATCCCATTTCCAACTCGGAATATCCAGGGTTGAACCTTCCCTTGCGCCTCTTGTGCTCAAACTTGACCTTTTGCATGTGAGACACTTAGCCACGAACTCTGCTACCTCTCGCTTCATGTTTGGCCACCAGAACATTGCTTTTCATGTCCTTATACAACTTATCACCACCTGGGTGTACTGAATAAGGTGAGCTATGAGCTTCTTCCATTAATTTCCGCTTCAACTCTTCTCTATTACTTGGTATACACCACCTCCCTTTGAACCGAATACTTCCATCATCGGCTATCTGGAAATCCGACCCTGACCATCCGGATCTTCTCTCGAATCTTTTCTAACTTTTTCGACTCCTAATCTCATCATAGATTGAGGGTTGAATGACAAAGAACCCAAAATTCTTACACCTCCTTCTTCTAGTACCTCCAATGACATTTTCAAAACTCGACACATAACTGACTTGGCAACACCATTGCATTAACTGAATGACTCGACTTTCGACTCAATGCATCAGCAACAACATTAGCTTTCCCTTCATGATACTGGATCTCAGATCATATATTTGATCAACTCCAACCACCTCCTCTGCCTCATGTTCAACTCCTTCTGAGTGAAAATATACTTTAAGCTCTTATGATCCGTGTACAACTTACACGTTCCCCATACAAGTAGTGTCGCCATACTTCAAAGCAAACACTATTCAGCTAATTCAGATCATGGTTGGATAATTCACCTCATATGGTTTTAACTGCCTAGAAGCATAAGCGATGACCTTCCGGTTCTGCATCAATACACACCCTAACCCAAATTTCGAAGCATCACTATAAACATCATACTGCTGGCTTTCATCAGGTAGAGCCAAAACAGGTGTTGTAGTCAACCTTTCCTTCAACGCCGAAAAAAACTTCCTCACACTCTGGATCCAAACAAACTTACATTCTTCTTCATCAGGCTAGTCATTGGTCTCAGATATTCGAGAAATCCTTTACAAATCTTCGATAGTAACCAGCTAACCCAAGGAAACTCCTTATATCACACACTCTTGGTTTGGCCACTCGCGCACCGCTTGAATCTTAGCAGGATCCACGAAACTCCTTCCTTTAGATAACATGTCCTAAAAATGCAACCTATCCAACCAAAACTCACACTTAGAGAGCTTGGCGTACAACTTATGCTCTCTTAGGGTGGACAAAACTTCCCTCAAATGCAGCTCATGACTGCTCTACCTTCGAATATATCAAAATATCATCTATAAACACAACCACATATTTATCCAAGTATGGCCTGAAAATCCTATGCATCAAATCCATGAACATGCAGGTGGTTATTCAGACCAAAGGCATCACTGTGAACTCATAGTGACCATACGCGTCCTAAAGCAGTCTTAGAATATCACCCTCAGCAATCCTCAATTGGTGATAACCTGACCTCAAATCTATCTTCGAGAAAATCCCCCTCCTTTCAACTGATCAAATAAATCATCTATTCTCGGAAGGGATACTTATTCTTGATCGTCACATTGTTCAACTCCCGATAATCAATGCACAACCTCAAACTACCATCCTTCTTTTTCACGAACAATACAGGTGCACCCCAAGGAGACGAACTAGGTCTTATATACCCTTTTTCCAATAACTCCTCCAACTGAACTTTTAACTCTTTCATCTCAGCTGGAGCCATTCTATAGGAGCCTTTGAAATAGGTCCGGTTCCTGGCATCAAGTCTACGTGAACTCAAGATCCCTAACCGGTGGCACACCCGGTATCTCTTCAGGAAACACATCAGGAAACTCAGATACGACGGATCTCCCTATTCTCATCTTCCTTTTCAATCCTCTGAACTCCACATAAGAATAAGGACACCCCTTCTTCACATAAGATTGAATTCTCATCGCAGACACTATCTTCATTCCCTTCTCCTTCCCAAGCTTCCTATAAGTCACCCTTTCTTTCTTGGACCGACTAAGGACACCTTCTGGGCCTCACAATCAATCTGAGCCTTCAATCTTCCCAACCATCTCATCCCCAAAACTACATCGAGGTCTGACAAGGCAAACTCAACTAAGTCGGATGAAAATTTCACCCAAACTATCACTAAAGGTACTTGACTATGCAAACTAGTACAATTAAACATTTTCCCTGATGGCAACGCAATTTCCAAAGAAATAGACACTGGACTGCTTAACTGGAGCTTGTCTACTAAAGTGCTAGAAATAAATGAATGAGATGTTCCTAAATCAAATAAACTTTGACAGACAAGGAATTTATGAAAAAGGTTCCAACTACTACCTCGGAAACATTATGAGCCTCATGGCGGTTCATGACGAAAACTTTGCCTTTAGACTAATTCCCCATCCCTGGTTTAACACCAGCATTGGAAGAAGCTAACTTCTGTTGATCATTCTGAGGGGCCTTACTACTCGGGTCAGGTTCAACTGCAGGTTCTCCACCAGCTTTTCTAAAACACTCATACTCACGGTGTCCCAATTTCAGACAATAATGGCATGTCACCAAGTTGTCTTGACAATCCTTTCAAGGGTATTTCTTATCACACCTTTTGTAGAAAAAAAAGGTTCTCTCAGCTTTCTTCCCATTAGGCTTCCGACTAGGGTACCTATTGTATTTCTCAGTTTGGTTAAATCCACCATTGGGCTTTAGGCTTCTTATCTCCATTTTGTTGGTTAAATCCCATATATAAGTGAGCAGCTCTACATAAATTTCATCAAGAGTCTCAAAAGTTACTCCTCCCAACTTAAGGTTAACCCTTCCTCAAACCTTTGGCCTTCAAAGTCTCATATGGTACTATCTCATCAAGCGAACTCATTAACTCAAAAATTTGCTATAATACTCATTAACAGACACATCCCCATCCTCAGATTGGTGAACTCCATAGCCTTTTGCTTCCTTAAGTACGAGGATAAAACTTAGTCCTCAAATTAAACTCGTTCCACCAAAGTTCGGATCCTCTAAAGGATCATCTTTCCTTTGTTTCCACCATAGGTCTGCCACATCTCTCAAATAATAAACAACATTATTAACCTAGGTTTTCAGGTTACACTATAGCATTAAAAAGCTTATCGAATTCTCATATCTAGTTTTCTAAGCCAGTTGGGTCTTCTTTCCCATAGTAAGTCGAAGGTTTGACTGCTGACCTCACGAAAACTTTTCACTCTACTTGATTTCTTGATCATCTATCACCTGAATGACATTTTCAGGCATCTTTGCTACCCTACTAACCATAGAACTTATACTCCTTCTCCTTCTTTCTGCCATTTTGCTAGATATAAGGGTGTTTGAGGATAAATTTCAACCAACATTCATAGAATAGTTGTCTAACTACCAAACAATTCAATAAGCATGTAAGTATAACTAATTCAAAACATAGCAATCACATATTTCATATATCATGGCCAAATATTAGGCCTTATACATAACAACTACTAGAATATTTGAGTGTATCAAAATATTCTTAAGACAATTAGGCCGCTTCATGGCCAAAAAAATATATATGTCTAGGTTACTGAAGACTTCAAACTCTGGTACGTATGTCTGTCTTAATAACATTCTCCACACATCAATGGCCATATAATCAGACTGGCCTAAGTATTTTCGAAAGGTAAAAAAAATGCACATAGTACTACTATTTTCTCGCCAATGCAGCATAACTCTTGCTTATCCCATACATAGGGAATAACATAAACTTTTTCCTCAACTTCCAACAACAATCATATAAAAGTAAGAAGAATTGAGATATCACAAGACAACATCATAAAAGTAATATTAATATATGTTAACTAAAAAAATATGATCCAAATTTGTACTAAATGCACCACTATGGCTTAAAATATTTATTTCAAAAATTTTAAAGTGTACTTGATTTCAAGATATAGAATAGCCAAGGTGATTATAGCTCCCAGGTAAGGAAGTTACCCACAGCGTGGAGAGCCTTCCTAATCCTAGACAGAGCTTGTCACCCCAAGATATCTACACCCTTCATCTTTCCAAATAAAAAAATATAAATATATATACCTTTTTTTGGTACTAGCAAGATGCATCAATACAACTCGTCAAAAAGAAAACAATTAACTTAACAAAAACAATTTAGAATGCAAATGCGAAACTCTATATGCCCATCTTATGTCTACCCATCAATTTTAATTTCAACTTTTATCTTTTCAAGACCTGAAAAATGATACCACTTTGTAACACCCCAAATTACTCACTTTTAAATAAATAATTTAATAAATAATATTTGAGTAATTTAGGAGTATTACCGCCACGTGACTAACACGCTTTCGGCAACCAACTACTAACTAACCAAAATAACTTGCAGCGGAAGACTTTAACCAAAAATAATAATACTTCTTTATTAATAAAAGTAAATATTGTCTCAATACTCAAAATAAATGAAACACTCTAATCTAGGTGAAGATCCCCTTCCTAGTATGCTCCCATGCACATCCAAAATTCACCTGCAAATCTGCTTACCAAAAGGTAAACAGGGCAAAGCCAAATAGGAAAAAGAAATACGCGTCAGTATAAAACTGAGTAGAAATGTACTAGATAAGTAACACATTTGTTAGTTCATAACAATTTTTCGTTTCGAAAACTCCATTACCAATAATTCAAGAATAACTCTTTAAGAATAAACTATTTTCAAACACTTAATAATAATTCAAGAATAACTTTTAAGAACAAACTCTTTCCAAACACTTGAATAATAATTCAAGAACAACCTTTTAAGAACAAACTCTTTCCAAACACTTGAATATAATTCAAGAATAACTTTTAAGAATAAACTCTTTCCAAACAACTTGGATTAAAAAATCCTGAAAACAATTCCTCTTCTTATCTCCCCTTCTATTTTGCTAAGTGTGCACACCCCCAAGCTAGTCATCCCATCACGGAGCTATATCAAGGGGTAACTATAATTGCCAACAAGTGGACTTTGAATCTCTTGATATTAATCAAGCGGAAATAATAATAATATGACTTGTAAGTCATGAAAAACCTCCTTTCTTCACAAACAACTTTTTGAACATTCAAAGTTCATAAAAACCAATCAACCTTTCCTTGTAAAAATAATTTAATTTTCCAAAAAGATAACAAAACTTCTATATAAAAATGATTGATAAAATCATTCCTTCTTTTCACTTTAAGAGTGAATAATAAAATATTTAACCATTTCAAATAAATTTCTAAACCAATCCAACCATTAATCAATAAACAACTTTATCACATAAACCATCTTTCAAAAGATCTAGCTACATAACGTACCTTGATCTTGCACAAAAGTATACTAGTATCTTCACTTATTCTTATACTTGAGCTTTCTATAACCAACCAATAAGAATTTACCACATGAACTTAATCATGAATTTAAACATGAATGTTACTATCATGAGCATAATATTTTTGAGTAAGAAATATGAAAATATTTTTCTTAAACCAAAGAAAATTGAAACTTGAATAAGAAATATAAAACTAGAATAGATAGGAAGAGAAAGAAGAACTTTGAAGTAAGAGTATGGATTCTTCAAAGTTTTTGTGTGGAAAAGATGGCTTAAGGTATGGGGTATTTATAGGAGTAGAATAGGTAGTACTTAATTTCAAAAATTAAATGTTTGTAACCTTCACCATAAATTAGGGATTAAACCAAGATTTGTAACTCCATCATAAATTTGGAAGTTATAGGAAAACAAAACTCCCTCCATTCACCATAAATCCCGTAGGAATATATGGCCCTAAAAAAAATTTTTTTTTTTTTTTTTTTTTTTTGGTTTTCAGAATTTTTTGACTAGGATTTAATACCAAAAGCTTAACAAATCCAATTTTGGCGCCATATTCCCGCCAAAATAATTAAAAATCATGAAAAAACTAAAATACCCTTTGCTTAAAATATTTATTTTAGAAAATAAATATAAAATAAATATTTTATTATATAAATAAATACTAAAAATATGGGGTATTACACCCGCAGAAGGCACAAGCCCACCCCGCGAGCCCGTGGACAAATTTTGAAAATTTCAAACCTGGCCCGCCATTTACCCAAGCCCGCGGGCGAGCCCGTGAACAGGCCCGACCCATGCCCACCTTTATCTACTACTAGTATTTTCTAACACAGGTGACATTTTATTTTATAAAGCCATTATTTCTTGTCTATAGTGTTTTCAAAAATTAAATTGTTATTACTACTAACATTTTTTTTGATAACGGGACAATTACTTTCTTTTAAAATACTTTTCTATTACTAATGTTGTGAAACAGGGACGTTAAGGGCTGACAACCTTCGGAGACATGGCAAGACTTGGAGTCTACTGCAGTTTACAGCAAAATAGTTGTCGGGTGCTTGCACAAGTAACAAAGATAATTGACCTCGCGTGGGGTTGCCGAGTAAACTCACTCTGATGCCTAAGTCAGGCAAGACCGACAAGATAAAATGCAGGCAAGGTAAAAGTGGGTAAGAAAGTGAGTACCTTGAGAATAGTGCAGCGGGTCTATTTATAGCCCATGTAGGTCGATTCCTTGTTGTTTGATCTCGTTTGAACACGTGTACGATATATGCGTATCTACATGTCTATGCTGGCAAGGTCTTACTTATCGTCACCCACTATGACATGCTTATTAGATTGGTCGATGTATCTTTTATGATCGTAGACATCTATTACTGAACATGGTGCCCATCATTCCAAAGGTGTTGTCAGCCGTCATGCCAAGGTGTTGGCGTGCTACGGTATTCGACATTTATTACTGAACATGGGGGCCATCATATGCCAAGGGGTTGTCGGTTGTCATGCCAAGGGGTTGTCGTGCTACGACAACAGACGCCATCTATTATTGAACATGGCGTCCATCATGCCAAGGTGTTGTCGTGCTACGACGATAGTCGTTATCTATTACTGAACATGGCGATGATCATGCAAAAAGGGGTTGTCAGCCATCATACCAAGGTGTTGTACATGTCGTATCAAGGACCTTGGCGACATGACATGTTTTCAACTTAATTGTTTAGTATGTTATTATACCGATAAGGCAGACCATGTCAGGTGGTTGTTTGTGATTCGCATACAACTAACCCCCCATCTAAAGTGATGTTGACTGTATTTGGCATCAACTTGCATATTTCTCGTAACATGGCTTTATGATGTTTGCATTTGCATACAATGATTTTTCGCCTGGTGATGATGGGTAATGTATTTTAACGCTTTATTACTGAACATGGCATCCATGATGGAAAGGTGGCGTCTTCCTACGACAATATTTATTATTGGACATGGAGGTTATCATACCAAGGGATGATACATGCCGAATCAAGGATCTAGTAACAAAATGTTGGGACCTTGGATGCCTCACATACTTTCACCTTTATTGCTCGGTATGTTTCCCTGGTCATGGCGCAATGTACCGACAATCATGGCAATGGGTGTCATACCTTGGCTGCCAGTAGTGCTTTAATTTGTTTGCTTTGTAGCTATCCTTTTCGTTGTCTATATTATTACCAACATAAATTTGTTTTCCTTGTCAAAAATGTTTGTTAGAAGCCATAATAATTATGTAATGTCAAGGTTATCATGATTTGGCCGCCATGTACTAGCTGCAATGCTATGATGTGTTTGTAATGTCATGGTTGTCGTAGTCATGGCAACCTTGTAGCTCTCACCGCCAAGTCTTGACTGCCATGATATGGCATCAATAATGTTGTGGTTTTCATAGTAATGGCAACCTTGTAGCTTTGATCGCCATGTCATGGCCGCAATGTTATGACATTCTCATACACAAGTATTGGTTGCAAACCATATATACTTTTTATGCTATTTTGGTGTAAAAATAAGAACTTTAGATTAATTAAAAAAATCTTATTATAAGTCCTATAGATAATGAGTTGCCTAGCAGGTGGTTAATGTTTCATTATTTTTACTATATACGTTTGTCGCCTCGTAAGTGGTGAGCTTTTGTGCTTACAACCATGTTGAAAATTTTGTTCTTGAATGAGTTCATATTTTTTTCACAAAATATTTATTTTTACTATATACGTTTGTCGCCTCGTAAGTGGTGAGCCTTGTCAAACTCCTCGCTTTTGATAAACTTATTAGCTATGCCAAGGACGCCCTCCAAGGTCTTCATGCTCTTCCTTCCCAGATAACTTTTAAAGTCGCCATCTTTTAACCCAGTCATCAAGGCTTGTACTGTCACTTCTTGTTGTAGGTTAGGTATGGTTACATATTTACCATTGAATCTGCCAAGGAAGTCTCGTAGGATTTTATTCTCTCTCCTTGCTTCAATGCCATGAGTTAACCGATCATCTTTTCTCTTCTTCTATTGCGGACAAACGTTGTTTGGAATTCCGCCGACAACTGATAGAAATTAGTGATTGACCTTGGCGACAAAATTCTAAACCGTGTTTGAGGTAAGCTCGACAAGGTTGTCGGAAACACTTTACACCATATGGCATCCGATTAGTGTACAACTACATATGCCCCTCATATGCTGATAAGTGATTCTCTAGTCAGTGTTGCCATCATACTTGTTTGTTGGCATCTTGATGTAATGCATGGGTTCGTTAAGAATCTCTTTGATGAATGGGGAGTGTCTTTGTGTAATGGGTGCAAGTCCTTCAAGGAGGTACTTGATGGCCGCCTGGTCTATCACTGAAATCGGCTTAATAAAACCCTTCTTCAAGTTGGCAACTGTCATGAGAGAATGACTTTGTTGAACCCTAGTTTTGATGATATTAAAGGAACAAAGATACAAACTAAGTAATGGACAAGTTATTAAGTGAATGATTGTTGCAAGGTATCATTGACAAGAGCAAAGAAAATACTAAGTCAGAAGAAGAAATCAAGTTTGGGTTTCCAAGACTAACTGAAGATGCTAAAGGAACTGATACTGGAGATGCGTTGGAAAAAGAGAACCAAAGCAAGGTTTTTTGTTTCAAGTTTCAATGTAAACGAACAAGTAAGAATCATTAAGGAACTGTTAAAAAGAGGATAAGCGTTTGTCCCTTTGAGAGTAACAGACAAACTGGCACTGTTATGTTAAATTAAAGGAACTAGACATAGGTTGAATCGGTACAACGGTTAATATATGAAAATTGATGTTTTATAAATTTAAGGAAAATCTTTTTAGGAAAATATTTTATTTTTATTAGATAACTAAAATCCTTTTTCGGTTTTAATGAAAATATTTTTAAAGATAATATTTTATAAAATGATTTGATTGGGTTTTATTGATTAATAATAATTGTTAATTAAAATCAGCTTGTGGTTACTACTTAAGTGGCTGCTAAATTAAAGGAAGCAGTATTAATCCTAACCCACATTTGTATTAGATTATGGGTATTGAAAAGGAACGTGTTCCTCTAGTTGAGGAACATCATAGGAAAATGTCTTTACCACTAACTCATGTTTTAATCCCACGTTCTAAGTAATCACTGTTATAAACACAACTGTCTAATTAAGTTTCAATTTGTAAGTAATTTAGTGAGTTTAACTAAATAAAGTGCCAATGCCTTCATTCTCTCATAAAATCCATTTTTTCTTTGCCTTCTTACTCTACCACTAACTTTATTGATCATTGTATTTTGGTTTTATGGTAAGGGAACTCTGAGTGAAGTCCTCTAATAGAGAAAGCTTTGAGTGAAGCAAGTTGTAGTGAGAAAACTTCAATTGAAGTTGAGAGGAACAGTTGTTCATGAACTTGAACTCAAGGTGTGGTTCGTGAGTAGAATTAGGTTGTAGCAAGGTTGTTTGACTTAATTAGTGGAAGTGCTGAGTTTAAAATCCCTAGTGGTCGAGGTTATTTCTTCTTGTTGGGCACAAGAAGTTTTTCCTCGTAAAAATCTCTTGTGTTCCTTTAGCTTGTTTCTTTTTTTAAGTTATATAATTCCGCAAAAAGTTACGTTTATTTCTACAAATACAATTCTCCCCCCTCTTGTATTGTTCCTAAAAAAATAATTGACTTGTTACAGAGCTAGAATTCACAAAAAATAGAAAACCCTATTGAGAAAAAGATCCAAGGAACAATGAGCACCACCGAGAAACTTTAGGAAGGTTAATCTATGCAAAGGCCTCCTATATGTTCAATGAAAAGTTCTATTCTTACTGGAAGAATAGAATGGAGATTTTCATCAAGGCCAAAAACTACCGGGTATTGAGAGTTATTGAAGTTGGTGATTTCGAGGCCACAACTGCTACTGACAAAAATGACGTAATTCCTAAACCTTCTCTGAATATGACAAAGCTTACTTTGAAAAAATGAAAGTGAATGCAATGGCTGTTCAACTTTTGCATCGTGGACTTGGACCCCATGAATACAATAGAATCATGCGATGCAAATCTGCAAAACAAATATGTGATTTTCTTGAGGTAAACATGAAGAAACAATGAAGTCAAGAGGTCTAAAATTGATTTATTAATCTATCATTAGAACTGTTCTCCATGAAAGCTAAGGAAAGCATACAAGAGATGTTTACTTGTTTTACTAACAGTATTAATGAGTTAGCTTTTCTTGGGAAGTTTATTTCATTAGAGGAAAAAGTTCGAAAAGTTCTTAGGAGCCTTCCTAAGGATATATAGATGGATGGCTAAGGTCACCGCTTCACAAGAAACAAAATATTTCACCAAGTTCAACTTAAAACAGCTTGCTGAATCACTTATGACTCATGAGCTACACCTTGATACTGAGTATGGTGAAAGTTCGATATCTAAGTCCATTGCCCTGAAAGCCGATGATGAAGACGACTCTAACTCAAAAGAAGAGGAAGCAACTCTCATAGTCTGAAAATTTTGAAAGATATATAGGAACATGAAAAATAAAAACTTCAAAAGTAAATCTAAATTTTTTTCTAACAAAGCTGCTTGTCATAAATGTGGTAGTACAAATCACTTCATCATGTAATGTGCACTTTGGGAAAATGACAAAACCAAAGAAAGGAACAAGGAACGTTTTGCTGAAAGGAACAAGAAACTAAAGCACCTTTCTCTAAAGCTTACGTTCGAAAGGTGATGTATCAACTTGGGGAGATTCAGAGACTGAAGAGGAAGAGGATCAGCAAAATGAAGAACTTGCTGATCTTTTCCTCATGGCAAACACTGAGATAAAAGAAGAAAGTTAAGCATACGTTTATCCCCTAACGTTTCGGGGTTTTTTTTAACGTTTTTCCACTAACATTTAAAAGATAAACATTCACCCTTAATGTTTGATTTTGCTAACCATGGTTAACTTTTTAATGCTTGATAACTATAAAAATATAATTGTACTTATGAGCATTTATTATTTCATCCAAAATAAAATCACTTCCATCCATTTCAATTTCATATGTTAATCAAACACACACACACACACACAAAAAGTTCTTTACATATGAACTGTTGTTCTCATCCAAAAATAAAATAAAAATTCATTTCCTTCCATTAAAATAACTACTCCATAGAACAACAATCAATCTATCAAAATCCAAGAGTCACCATTATACTCTTTTAATCTTTCTATCCACAATGCTAAAAAAATCATAATTCACCATTGAAGCCCTCTAATATTCAAAAAAATCATAAGTAGCTATTGATTATCAGGGATTTATTTTCGAAAAGTAGTTATATTTATGTTATTGTGTGTGATAATTTTGCATTTTTTTTTATAGATAAGTTTACGACATACTCAGGCACAAATTGAGATCAAAAGGATGGTTTGTTCTTCTACTTGGTGTTGTTGTGATAGTAGTATTACTCGCATATTGCAACAAAAACAAAAGAAAGTTATTTGCATAGACTCAAATTGATTATTCAAAAAATCGGGCGTGTAATTTACCACAACTTGTCTGTGATATACATTTTCATAGGTGTGCACATCAACTCCTCTATTGTGCATTGGCTCGTTTGCTTGTGGTTGTTGTGTTGATATACTGCGTCCTTCCCTACAAAGTTCTTCATATACCGTATGCCACCCTAGAGATAAGTTTCATTACTAGCCGAGAAAAGCACAATAACATATAGAGAGAGGAGAGAGATAACTCTTCACTTTATGCCTACACCCCAAATCCCATTTAAAAAAATAAATCTTCTCATTATCCCTGTCCAGTACCAATTACACAAGATAAATCATACTATAAACTATGAATTCTAAGAAGAATCATGGCCAAATACAAATACTATAATTTAATTTGAAATAGCCCATGTTTTACTACATTCCCCAATAAAATAAATTAAAACTCTAATAAAAAGATGATGAATAAATATGAAAGAACAATAAGAACACAACAACAATATCGACAACTATAATTCAACCAAATTAGAACAAAATTTACCAAAATTTTCATTATTACGGAAAAAATTATGACCTTTCAAACCCTAGATTTCTTAATAGTAGTCAATTAAAAAGGAGAAAACAAGATTTATTTTGAGAACAAGAGTACCTTTTGTCTCTAGTTCACTAATGACATCAAGGATGTCTTTCGTACTTTGTAGCTGCAAAGGGTGTGTTTGTGCGCTCTCTTCCTCTCACTGCTTGGTAAAAGTTCTTAATGGTAAAAGTTTGTGTGAAACTAGGAAGAGGAAAAGATGCCAGTCATTTTGGAAGTGAAAAAGACGCAAAACCTTTCTTAGAGTAATTAACAATTAAAATTTATTTTTTTGAAATGATGTAATTAGTTGTCAAGCAATACATTTTTAACTCTAAAAGAAGATGAAGAAAATATTAAGGTAAGCCAACATATTCTTGAATCATACTTAGATGGAAAAACTATGACTGAATTTATGATCTTCTTTATGATGCAATTCTTAAATGTTGAGATGAACGTGAAAAACGTGAATAAACTGAATAAGTTGTTAAAGTTTTTAAAGAACATATAGAATAGTTTAAGAAAATGAGAACGGATGTTAAAAGTAGGTTCTTTGATTTATTTGATAAAAACTTAAAAATTAAGGAATTGTATGAGAGTGTGAAAAATGAATATTATCTAATAAATTTAGAAATCTTACACCTAAATGAATTTGTCCTTGTTCTAAGTTCCTTTGATATAAGATCAACTTCTTTGAAAGGTTACAGATCTGAGATCCAAAGTTTGAGTAAAGATAAATTTACCTTAAAGGAACATATCGGTAATCTCAAAAAGGAACTTATTGTTGCAAGGAACAGAGGAAAAGTGATGGTTATTCCTAAGTGGATTGAGAGACCACAGACTAAATGAAAAGGAGGTCTTGGTTTTGAAAACCACAAGAAGAGGAACACGCCTAAGATATATGTTGACCTACCAAGTGACAAAATTTGCATGTGGAAGGATAGGTCATGACATAACTTAATGTCAACTAAGAACTGGAATGATTGGCAAGAATGTGAAAACAAGAAACATGAAATGGGTTGTAAAAACAAATGCTAGTTAATAACATGAACCCACAAAACAAGGGGTTCCTACAACTAACAACTAGTTGATTTTTGCAGGTTGTAGTGAAGGGGAACAACACTTGGTATCTTGATTGTGGTTGTTCCAAGCACATGAATCACATTTATATCAGAGATAAAGGCAGGTGGTTGATGTTTAGTTAAAAAGTAGAGAGTACTCCCTCTGTCCAAATTTAGTTGCTACATTTTGATCGTGGGCACTATTAACGTCATAACTTTGACTATCTTTTACTCTATATACATAAGGAAAAAACATAGTCATGTTGGATCTTGTTTGATTCGTCCCAAATTGTATTTTCCAAATATATATTTTTTATAATTTTTTTCATATATATAACTCAAGATATTGGTGAAAAAGCAAATGTAGCAACTAAATTGGGACCGATGGAGTATTATAGTAGTGACTTCTTTTGTTTCACATGGATAATTACCTGAGTTGATTAACAGCTTAATGATGATAATGATTAGGGTTTTGTTGTATTACCCAGTAGAGGGGTTCCATAGCAGTTGAGTTTGCATGAATTTGAACATATCATCCTTGCGTGAGTCAACTTCTAATGGACCAATGCTTCCATGATTGAAGTAAATGACTGTAAATGATCATTATTTAGACAAAGACTATCAGAACTAATAACAAGAGGGGCTTCCATAGCAGTTGATTTTGCATGAATTTGAACATATCATCCTTGGAGTTCAATCATGGTACACCCGGGTGTACCATGAGCATGGTACACCCAGGGGCATTTTTGTATTTAATCAAAACTTCAGTGGCATTTTTGTAATTTCCGAGGCTTATCATCATCTTCCTCATCAGCAACAGAAGTTAAACTTTCCGACAATAGAGATCAAATTGCCGTCGAAAATGTTGCCGGTGGTACTGGAGGAGACGCTCAACGGTCAATTCCAACGCCATTTTTGACGAAGACTTATCAATTTGTTGAAGATCCTTCCATTGATGACGTCATTTCATGGAATGATGACGGATCTTCCTTCATCTTTTGGAATCCTACTGTATTTGCTTGCTCATTTTGACGAGGAGAAAAGTATTTGGTTTGCGAAATTCAACGCCGGCGAAGCAGATTTCCACCGGAGATTCGATCTTCTTTCTCGCTCATTTCTTTCTCACTCTTCTTTTTCACTGGAATCACGAAATCAAAACTTGGAAATTAAAACTTCAATTACAGATATGAGTACTTTGCATTTTACTCATTTCTTTTGTTTGTTGTTGCTTTGCTCGTTTTCTTCAATTTATTTTTGCTGGTTGTTCGGAGTGAAGACTTATGAAGTGGAGGAGAGAGAATCAACCACCATTGTTGAGGTGTTTGTTAATGGCAGATTATAATTGTTGTGGGAGGAGAAGAGATAAAGTAGTTTGTTCATGGTGGTGGTGGTGTAGAGCAGTGCTCATTTACATAATTTGTGCTCATTCAAGTTTGCTCATTTCTTAAATGAGTAGAAATGTTTACTTATTTGATCATTTTGCTCATTATGCTCATTTGCTCATTTGCTCATTTTGCTCATTTGCTCGTTTGCTCATTTGCTCATTTTGCTCATTTGTAGAAAATAGTCTTGGGTGTACCATTAGCATGGTACACCCAGGTGTACTATAGATATTCTCTCATCCTTGTATTTCACTCAAGAGTATTTTTTGCTTCGCCGGGATGCCCAGCACCCACCTCACTTTCACCTTATCGATCAAAATTTTTGCTCCATGATAATCACGGATTGAAAAATCATCAACATTGATTCTGGACAAAATGAAGTAGCAAAACTGTCGAGGAGTTGCACATTTAATAAAGCCAAATTCATCGAATTCTTTCTTAAAAACTTGCACATTTCTTTTCAAGTCTTCTAGGACAATATCACACCAATCATAATTGTTAAGTGAATATTCAAAAGAAATCATGGGCTTACTAGTGGCTTTAATTTTCATTGTTGGGTAATTCATACTTCCATTCTTTAATTTAATTTCTTTTTTGTATTTGCAAGCTTATTACCCACGTGGAAGCAATTAGGTATCACATTGTCGGAGGCAGAACAGGTTTTGAGATCAATTCTGATCTCGAAGGATGGTCAAACTCTACTACGTTTACCGTGAACGATATGCTTGGTGATTTTCTATCCTTACACTGTTTTAAATTATATAAATTTTATTATTTGGTTGGATTACAAGACTATGATAGTTTGTATTTGTGTTCTTTCATTAACGTAAAATAGAGTATATATATAGTACAATATGATCATGGGAATAAATTTAAAAAAGCTTAATGATATAATGATTAGGGTTTTGTTGTATTAGCCAGTAGAGGGGTTCCATAGCTGTTGAGTTTGCATGAATTTGAACATATCATCCTTGCGTGAGTCAACTTCCAATTGATCAATGCGAACAAATAACAAGAGGGGCTTCCATAGCAGTTGATTTTGCATGAATTTGAACATATCATCGTTGCATGACCCCAGCATCGATTCTGAAATTTTGGAGGCCCAAGGAAAACCTACATAGTAGGGTCCTCATCCTTCTCTATTATTAAGTGAAAGCTATATTTTAAATGAAGGGAAGAGAGAATTGAAGAAAGAGAATGAAGAGGTGATAAAATTTTGCAAACCAATTGTGATTTTATATTATTGTATACATAATTTTGCATATTATATATAGATTATAATCATTATTATGTAATTATCTTAGCAACAAATACTTATTACGATGTATTTCTAAATAACGAGATGACAACAAACTATCGAAATGTTGACACTCCAAAGCTCCTCGACTAATAATCACATCCGTTCTATGTTTCATAAACCACAATCTGTATATAGTTTAATAAAAAACATTACATATAATAAATACCATTTACATCTTGTAATGGTTTTTTTTCTTATTAAATTGAATAATTTGATCCAAGTCATCAAGGCACAATAAAAGACTTTTAATAGCAAAATCAAGGCAATAGTGGTATCCAATGTTGTCAATTTGTTGTTCTAATTTTGTAATTTTTGATAAGATTAATATGGGTGAAAAATAAGTCAACTATTACTAATTTTTTTTAAAGCTACTTAGTTAGAATTCATTTCAAAAATAAAACTAATATTTTGTTTCATCTTTGTAGATCTTTAAATTACCAGAGTAAGATTTGGGAGAGAGGAGTTGTGAGGGAGCAGAGAATGACGAGTTCAAGAGCTGTCAACTTGAATGTAGAGAGCCAGATAATGTTTCTTATTGATACCAATTACACTGTATTTGTTAAGTAGATATTCAAATAATTATTAGTTTAAAATTTTAAAAAATATAAGTTACTCAATCAACATTTATATGCATTAACGACCTGTAATTTATATGCAAATGCCAAAGTTTTATATGAAATGAAAATACAAGTGGGAATATAACACTAAAAACTAAAAAAAGATTGAAATTTACATGCATTAACAACATGTAAGGGTCTACAACATAACATGAAAATAAAAACTTATTTTCATGGCTTAATCGGTCTACTTCTATGGCCAGTCTATTTTCGAGGTTAATCGTTTATTAATATTAATCAGCAACAATCTGATTTCACAAAACTTATTCAAGTTTTTAGAAAAATTAATTATAATTATGCGTGAAAACAATATGATAATTAGAAAATACAACGAAAAATTAAATTGATTTAATGATAATATTTAGTTACTATGAAAAATACAGCGTGTCATTGAAATTCTCAAATAATTATAATAATTCTTGGTCGAAAAATGAAGTAATAAAAATCATAATTTGCAAAACCTAAAAAATCGAATAGAGAACAAAAATTACAGAGAAAAGGAGAGAAATTACCTAAAAGTTTTGAGCTTTTGGCATTGAACTGGAAAACAAGTGAGAGAATTGAATAAGAAACTGAATTTGCATTAAGCTTACTTCCCGATCGCATTTGCAGATTTGTAGTGATATTTTCTTTTCTATTTTTTTTACTTTTCCTCTTATTTACTCTCAATGGACCAATGTTTCCATAATTGATGTGAAGTAAATGGCTATAAATCATCATTATTTAGACAACGACTATCAGAATTTAGAATAGAGAACAGAACAAATAACAAAAACGTAAAACTAGGACAATTAATAAGTGAATATTCAAAAGAAATCATGGGCTTACTAGTGGCTTTCATTTTCATTGTTGGGTAATTCATGCTTCCATTCTTTTTTTTTTTTTTGTATTTGCAAACTTATTACCCACATGGAAACAATTAGCTATCACATTGTCGGACGCGCAACAGGTTTTGAGATCAATTCTGATCTCGAAGGATGGTCGAACTCTACTACATCTACAGTGAACGATATGCTTGGTGATTTTTTATCCTTACTCTGTTTTAAATTATATAAATTTTATTATTTGGTTGGATTACAAGACTATGATAGTTTGTATGTATGTTCTTTCATTAGCGTAAAAGAGAGTATATATAGAGTACAATATGATCATGGGAATAAATTTAAAAGCTTAATGATATAATGATTAGGGTTTTGTTGTATTAGCTAGTAGAGGGGTTCCATAGCAGTTGAGTTTGCATGAATTTGAACATATCATCCTTGCGTGAGTCAACTTCCAACTGATCAATGCTTCCATGATTGAAGTAAATGACTGTAAATGATCATTATTTAGACAAAGACTACCAGAACAAATAACAAGAGGGCTTCCATAGCAGTTGATTTTACATGAATTTGAACATATCATCCTTGCATGACCCCAGCCCCGATTCTGAAATTTCGGAGGCCCAAGAAAAAACCTACATAGTAGGAACCTGATTAATTCCAAGTTTTTTGAATGCTTGATTTTTTTGTCCAGACTATTAAAAAATTACCAATTTTTTGAAGTTTTGATTTTCGATCCGAACCGGGAATGAATTTCTTTGTTGGCTTTTACATAACCTCTATAGAAAATTTAATTTAACAATATTTTTATATATACTTTTTATTGATATTACATCAAAAAATTTATCTATATTGATAACCGAAGGGAGGAGGTATGGTGTTCTCCTATTAAATGCCTATATTACCATTACTTTTTAAATTAGATCAATTTTGTTTAAATTTTTAAAATAATAATAGGTAATCAATCAATCAAACTATTTGCCATTTTTAAAAATAACAATTAGAATAACTTAAGAATATCGAGATCTTCCATCAAAAGGAAAATTATAATTTGCCAAAAGGAAAATTTGCCAAAATAAAAAAATCAATAATATACTCCCAATCATAATTGTTGGCATTCTGTGCCAATGAAGCCAATGCCAGGTACCTGTCCTTTACCCTGTCATAAGTCGATGGGCAGAGCAAAGTACAAATAGAATACAGAAGAAAGCCTAGTCTAAATTCCTCATCACAAATATCACCCAACAAAGCTTCCCTAAGTGTTTCCTTAAAGACACCTTTACTTTGTTTTTTCACGACCCTTGTTGTTTGAAACCTACTATACAACTTCTCTTGGCTTTGTATTTCACTCAAGAGTATTTTTTTGCTTTGCCGAGATGCCCAGCACCCACTTCACTTTCACCTTATCGATCAAAATTTTTGCTCGATGATAATCACGGATCGAAAAATCATCAACATTCATTCTGCACAAAATGAAGTAGCAGAACTGTCGAGGAGTTGCACATTTAACAAAGCCAAATTCATCGAATTCTTTCTTGAAAACTTGCACATTTTTTTTCAAGTCTTCTAGGACAATGTCACACCAATCATAATTGTTAAATGAATATTCAAAAGAAATCATGGGCTTACTAGTGGCTTTCATTTTCATTGTTGGGTAATTCATGCTTCCATTCTTAAATTTAATTTTTTTTTTATTTGCAAGCTTATTACCCACGTGGAAACAATTAGGTATCACATTGTCGGAGGCGCAACAGCTTTTGAGATCAATTCTGATATCGAAGGATGGTCGAACTCTACTACGTTTACAGTGAACGATATGCTTGATGATTTTCAACCCTTTGATTTAAATTATATAAATTTTATTATTTGGTTGGATTACAAGACTATGATAGTTTGTATGTGTGTTCCTTCATTAATGTAAAAGAGAGTATATATAGAGTACAATATGATCATGGGAAAAAATTTAAAAAAGCTTAATGATATAATGATTAGGGTTTTGTTGTATTAGCTAGTAGAGGGGTTCCATAGCAGTTGAGTTTGCATGAATTTGAACATATCATCCTTGCGTGAGTCAACTTCCAATTGATCAATGCTTCCATGATTGAAGTAAATGACTGTAAATGATAATTATTTAGACAAAGACTATCAGAACAAATAACAAGAGGGACTTCCATATCAGTTGATTTTGCATGAATTTGAACATATCATTGTTGCATGACCTCAGCTTCGATTTTGAAATTTTGGAGGTTCAAGAAAAACCTACATAGTAGGGTCCTGATTAATTCCAAGTTTTTTGAATGTTTGATTTTTTGGTCCAGACCGAAAAATTACCAATTTTTTGAAGTTTTGATTTTCGGTCCGAACCGATAATGAATTTCTTTGTTGGCTTTTACATAACCTCTATAGAAAATTTAATTTAACAATATTTTTATATACTTTTTATTGATATTACATCAAAAAAATTTATCTATATTGATAATCGAAGGTAGGAGCTATGGTGTTCTCCTATTAAATGTCTATATTACCATTACTTTTTAAATTACATCAATTTTGTTTAAATTTTTAAAATAATAATAGGTAATCAATGAATCAAACTATTTGCCATTTTAAAAAGTTACAATTAGAATAACTTAAAATTTTAGGTAAAAAAAAAGGAAAGATTGAAAAATTTAAAAAAAACAATGATAAAAAGTTGATTTAAGACTATCGAAATCTCCCATCAAAAGGAAAATTTGCCAAAAGAAAAAAATCAACAATATACTCCCACACCATGACTATAGTCATGTAAAAAAAAAAATGATCACAATTACATAGAGGATAATAAGGTCAGATCAATAACTGATTTGAACTTATTTTTGTTAAAAATAACTTCTAACAAGTTAAATAAAATATATCCTTGATTGAAAAATCTGTCAACTTAAAACTATTATAATTAGTTATCGTTGCATGTATTGCGTGCAGGTAAAACTAGCTACTCGACATTACGAAACATAACAATAAAAAAGTTGTCATCGCACGCATTGCGTGCTTAGAAAGCTAGTTAGTATATTATTAATAGCTATATTTTAGATGAAGGGAAGAGAGAATTGAAGAAAGAGAATGAAGAAGTGATAAAATTTTGCAAACTAATTGTGATTTTATATTATTGTATACATAATTTTGCATATTATATATAGATTATAATCATTATTTTGTAATTATCTTAGCAACAAATACTTATTACGATGTATTTCTAAATAAGGAGATGACAACAAACTATCGAAATGTTGACACTTCCATAACTGCTCGACTAATAATCACATCCGTTCTATGTTTCATAAACGACAATCTGTATATAATTTAATAAAAAAACATTACCTATAATAAATACCAATTACATCTTGTAATGGTTTTTTTTCTTATTAAATTGAATAATTTGATCCAAGTCATCAAGGCACAATAAAAGACTTTTAATAGCAAAATCAAGGCAATAGTGGTATCCAATGTTGTCAATTTGTTGTTCTAATTTTGTAATTTTTGATAAGATTAATATGGGTGAAAAATAAGTCAACTATTACTAATTTTTTTTTAAAGCTACTTAGTTAGAATTCATTTCAAAAATAAAACTAATATTTTGTTTCATCTTTGTAGATCTTTAAATTACCAGAGTAAGATTTGGGAGAGAGGAGTTGTGAGGGAGCAGAGAATGACGAGTTCAAGAGCTGTCAACTTGAATGTAGAGAGCCAGATAATGTTTCTTATTGATACCAATTACACTGTATTTGTTAAGTAGATATTCAAATAATTATTAGTTTAATATTTTAAAAAATATAAGTTACTCAATCAACATTTATATGCATTAACGACATGTAATTTATATGCAAATCTCAAAATAAATTTTATATGAAGTGAAAATACAAGTGGGAATATAACACTAAAAACTAAAGAAAGATTGAAATTTACATGCATTAACAACCTGTAAGGGTCTAGAACATAACATGAAAATAAAAAATTATTTTCATGGCTTAATCGGTCTACTTCTATAGCCAATCTATTTTCGAGGTTAATCGTTTATTAATATTAATCAACAACAATCTGATTTCACAAAACTTATTCATGTTTTTAGAAAAATTAATTATAATTATGCGTGAAAACAATATGATAATTAGAAAATACAACGAAAAATTAAATTGATTTAATGATAATATTTAGTTATTATGAAAAATACAGTGTCTCATTGAAATTCTCAAATAATTATAATAATTCTTGGTCGAAAAATAAAGTAATAAAAATCAGAATTTGCAAAACCTAAAAAATCGAATAGAGAACAAAAATTACAGAGAAAAGGAGAGAAATTACCTAAAAGTTTTGAGCTTTTGGCATTGAATTGGAAAACAAGTGGGAGAATTGAATAAGAAACTGAATTTGCATTAAGTAATTGATGCGAAGTAAATGACTATAAATGATCGTTATTTAGACAACGACTATCAAAATTCAGAACAGAGAACAGAATAAATAACAAAAACGTAAAAACTAGGACAATTAATAAGTGAATATTCATGGGCTTATTAGTGGCTTTCATTTTCATTGTTGGGTAATTCATGCTTTCATTCTTTCATTTATTTTTTTTTTTTTTTTTTTTTTTGTATTTGCAAGCTTATTACCCACGTGGAAACAATTAGGTATCACATTGTCGGAGGCGCAACAGGTTTACAGTGAACGATATGCTTGGTGATTATATATAGAGTACAATATGATCATGGGAATATATTTAAAAAACGTTATTAATTATTATGTTATGAAAAAATGGTTAGAATGTCCCTTTAAAGATATTTTGATTAAAAAAAACACATGTTTATTTTACAAAACTACTTATAAGACGGAAAAACTTATAAAAACACTGTCAAATTTAAAATTTACTAACCATTGTTAACTATTTCCTTTAATTATTCCTCTAATATAAGATAATGAAAATACCCCTTTAATAATCTAAATATAAAATTAGTCTATGTTAGGCCGTCGGTAAATCTCAATTACTGAGGATAAGGATGGAAATGGTGACGGATGATCCATCACCCGCTTAACACGGTATTTTAAATGGATGAAAACCCGAATTTAAATGGATGAAAAGTGGGTGGTGGGTGAGATTTTTTTCATCCGTCACCCGATCCATCACCCGTTTAACATCCAGCTCATTACCCAATTACTAAATTTTACAAGTAAATTACTTATATTTTATGTTTTTGACATTATTATTTTATATTATGTCACTAATTTCTTTTAAAAATATACTAAATATCAACACCCGTTTAGCACCCGACCCACCCGTTTCACCCGATGGATGACGGATTGATGGATGCGGGTGGAGTAAACAATTGCAGGTGGTGGATGCGGGTGATGTTCCACCCGCCCCGAATTCGATCCATTTCCATCCCTAATAGAGGACGATCATACCGACTGACACATATCGACTGCCTTTCATACAATCATCTACCATTTTGAGCGGTCGGTATTTAGGATTCTGTGTTACTATATTCTAGCTACTAGCTAGTTAACAAACTATACATAGTCAAAGATAAGGAGATACAAATAATTTAGAAAATAATGAACATAATTACTATGATGAATAAAGTTGTGTAATTTTGTTTCTTGTTTGTTCAACCATCTTATAATATCTATAATTTATAACTTGAATATGGTAACATATATCAAATGTGAGAAATTCAATGAATGGTAGTTAGAAATATAAGTGCAATAACTTACTGCCTTTTTCCTTTGTAGTATTCAATCTGGTGGAAAATCAAACTGTTGGTCAAGTGATCGAGTCGGACTGTGAGAGTTGTGTTGCAAATAATCCAATTTACATCGAGGATTTTGATGACAATTCGGCTCAAGCCATGATAAAGCTTATGGAAACTGGTTGCAGTATTTCATATCTGACATGCCTAGTATATGTAAAATGGGGGGTAAAAGTGAAGGTTTTTGTGGTTGACACTCGTAACAATAAGGCGAGTGAGATGATTTCTTACTTAACCGTCGCAAGATATATAGGGTTTTCGCTTCTTTTAGTCTTTGTATAGTTGTGGGTCTTGGATACTAATGTTAGCATTTCAAAAAGCTAATATGTAGTACTATTACTCCGTCTTGGTCTTGTGAGTTTGAATGTCCTTGAAGTCTAATAAGAGGAGAGACATTGGTTTTAACTTTTGGTACCTTGATCTGTAAGAACTCGGTAACTATGGTTTTTCAAGGATCTAGGAGTGATACTTATGTTTTATAAAAGTTCACACTTTACCTAGCTGCCTATAAATACAATTACAACTCGCAACCAACTCTATTCTCACATTTACGTGGAAGATACTAAGACATCAAAGCTAGTAAAATATCTTGTTATTAGTTAGTTCGAGGATGCTCAATACTAGTGAGCAATGTATAGATACAATAGCCAACACGATTTTGCCTCTCCATGTGTGTATCTTATACCCGTATTTTTCTAATAGAGACACAAAAGCGTATTTTGACTTGTGGTAAAGGTAGCTTATATATCTCTAGCATAGGGTATAATAGTGTTGGGACTAGCTGAGCGATCTCACTTACTATTTGGGATCGTCTAAGTTGCAGGTCAATAAATGAATTTGCATGACGTAAAAAGGAACAATAATATGTGACAAGCAACATTTGTACTTTCAAGTTTTCAACTTCCTTTTGGGCTCACCCTCATTGGGTTTCTCATGCATGGAACGCACTCCTTTTAGATGTAGTACTTGTATGTGATAGGAGTTTCTTTTTTTCCCCTTCCTGCATTTTGCTTAATGTTGGACTTTTAGTCCATGTCTTTGTTATCCATATATTCTATTGTTATTTCATTAGGAACAATACAAGAGAGGGGGTGGATTGTATGCGTAGAAATAAACGTAACTTTTTGCGGAATTTTAAACTTAAACAAAGAAACAAGCTAAAGGAACTAGTAGAAAAAACTCTTTTGCTACTTTACAAATGCTTGGGTTGTTTTAATAACCCGAGCATTTGACAAGTTTTTGGAAAATTAAAAAGAAAAATTCACAAATGCTCGGGTGTTAAAAACAACTCGAGCATTTGACTAGTTTTAGACTTTGCGTTCCAACTTCCAAGTAATTAATTCCTTCCCCAAAAAAAAAGTATTAAATATTCCCCCTCTAATCTCTGTTCTCTCTCTCTTTCCCTCTCCACTCACTCTCGATCTACTTCTTTGCATGTCCACGAAGAGCATTGCTGCATCCTGCCGCCGCTGCTGAAGAACCAAATTTTCAAGCCTTCTCTCACGAAAAGTTCGTTGATGTCGTTAGATCTGAAGGTAACCCTAATTCTTGCTTTCTCTCTCCTTGTTCTCATATCTGAAGGTAACATTGACTTTCTATTAGTGCATTTTTTTAGGTTTTGCGAATAGATTCTTCATTTATTTTGTTTAATTCGCGAATATCAGTTTGCCATATTTGACTTTCTATTAGTGCGTTTGTTTTAGGTTCCATGACGTGATTCTAATAAACTTCTATGATTTTTGGTCGTGAAGTTATCATTCTAATTTATGAAGTATTAGGGGTTTTGATGTTTGATTTCGAAGATGGTTGATTTTTCGATGGTTTACTGGAGTTTGTGGGGCTTTGACTGAATTTTGATTCTGATGATGATATCACTTTGAGCGAATATCAGTTTGCCATGCTTGACTTTCTCTATAGATTTTAAATTTTTATATAGACACAAACAAGATAATTTGATGGCTCTCCTCTTATAAATCTATTTCATCGAGACCTAAAGTTGGAAAACACTTTACTGGATGGAAGTCCTGTTCCTTGATTGAAGATATGCGACTTCGGCTACTCAAAGGTACCACATATGATTCTACATTATTAGCTTTTTTTATATTCTCGCATATGGGTTTGTAGAGATTTGTGTTAATTACAATTGTATTCATGTTATGCTTCTTATGATTTATCTAGATGCTTCACTCATGTTATGGAAGATTTAGATCACTTGTTTCTCGTGTCTTTGTTTAAGGTATCTGTCATAGTTAATAATGATCTACCTTATGCCATTTTTTCTACCAGTCTTCGGTGTAATAATGATCACTTCTTTCTTGATGGACTATGGCAGCTGCTGCTCCACTAGTTCATATGACAGGAGTACCCCCTTATGATATGAAGAAGAAGAGAGGTAGGCCCTAGGAAGTATAGCCCTGGTGGTGCTGTGGCGGCTGCATTGTCGCCAATGCCGATTTCGGCTTCAATTCCTCTGAGTAGAGACTTTTCAGGCTGGAAACAACATAGAGTAAGGCCTTTTCAGACAATAAAGAAGCCATATTAAGTGGAGTTTAAGAGTCTAGGTAATAGTTTTTACATCTCTTTTAAATAATTACTTTTTTCTATTTTCCTGTAATTTGTTTTGGTTGATGTTTAGTTAAATGGAGCTTTTCCTATTTCATGTTCTAGTCATTTTTAGTTAAAATTTATATCAGAGTTGTTCCCCTTCCATGGGTCAGGAATATATCAGAGTTGTTAGGAAAGAGTGGGCAGAGTTTGTTAAGCAAGGGAGTATAAATAAGAAAATGAGAGGTGGAGAGAGGTAGACAGATATTTGTAAAGAGTTTTGCCTACTGGGAGAATATTGGGTCTCTCGAATATTCAGTAAACTATTTTCCTTTTATCAATCAAACACCATCAATCTTCTGGGTTACTTGCTTGTTTGGGTACTGGTTTTTTTGTTCTTTTCTGCTGTGAGGACTGACTATGCAGGGAGTTCATCTCAACATCCTGGCCATGAGATGGGTACAAGCACAGCCCAATCACCGTGAGCAAACTATCGCTCATTTTGTAGATCAATTTTTTTTAAGCCATGCAGGTTTGCGGTACTGATGGTTGTGGAGACCTGGTCAAGTTAGGGAGAGGTAGGTCAGGAGAGGTGTATGTGACAAATTTGAGCAAAATAATGTGAGTTTGGTGGTTGTTTTGGGCTTTGAGAGTTAGGAATCAGTGAAAAATGAGGGCGGTGGTTGTCTCACTGTGGTGAGAGTGAGACAGGGGACAACCAGGAGGGTGGCGGCGCGCGGTAGTGAGCTTAACAAAGAGGCTTGGGCTTGGTGGTGTTTTGAACCCAAATTGTAATTTGAAGTAATACAAGTCCTGGGCTGGAGGGCAATTATGATTAAGGCAATTGGGGTAACTTCATTTAATCAAAATGGGAAAAATAAGAGCCAAGCAACAATAAAGCAATAAGGAATAAGAAGCAGAACAATAAGTCTCAAAGCTTAAATGTTTATACTGCTGGTAGGTTTACATAGAGGCTATCCTTCACAGTCAAGGTTTATGTTTCCTAGAGGTTTTGACAATAGACACATCTTATCTTATCCTTCGAGGCGTAGCCAAAGGTAAATAAGTAGTGGACAAAATGGTTTTTGTAAGATCAACAGCCGCAGATAAAAACTGCTAAGAGGTTCTTAGTCAGGTCAAGAGTTGTGAACTTAAATAATAATGATATATTGGGAGGAGATGGAAATGCATGTCAAATTATCAGTTAATCAACTCCATTGTTTATTAGTTGACATGAATCATAGTAATTGATACCTCATCCCGAAGATCTGAGGGTAAAATCTAATATTAAACACCATAAAACTTTAAATGTTCATCAAATAGCGGAATCAATCTACGATCATATATCCAATCAAATCATCAAAAGCAACTATTAAGAGGCCGTATCACACTAAACAGACCTAAAAAGAATTCAGAACAAGCAATAAACACTCATGACAGTCATTAGTAGCGGCCTTCCATGCCCGACCAAGGAATTTCTTTTTTCCGACAAATACTAGCTGAAGATAACTCATTAGTTAGACAAGATGCCCAAACAAGAATTTTGAAACTATAAGAAAACTGCTAAGAGGATCTGACCTAACACCACGCCTCTCCCCAAGATAGATTTTAATATATATATATGAAGAATTCACACTTACAACTTAACACTTGTCCCCAACATGTGATAGCAATCCATGGTATATTTGTCCAAGGTGGGGTCTTTCGGGCAATCAAGACGTATAGAACAACGCTGATTGCCAAAAAAGGCCATAACTAATGCTAAGAGACAACAAACAAAACAGCCATGCTAAGAGTAATCTCATTTAGCTCATAGGCAACAATAACAAACAACCATGTAATAATCTCATTTAGCCGATAAGCAACACCAGCCACCAGAAAAGAAAAAAAAAACAGGCATTCCACATTGCACCTAAAAATTAAAGTTGGTGCTACTTCAGACATAGAATACTGTAAAATACATTTATATCAAAGTGCGCAATAGACTCGGAACCCTAACAGATTACTTGAACAATCCATGCAAAAGCTAATACTACAAACAGGACAAACAAGCCAAGTACACCAACAAACAATTAACACCTAATTTTTCCCAAAAACTTTTTAAAAGTAATTCCATTCTTGAGAAGAAACCGCCTACTAGAGCAGGAGCTACCTTTATCTCTCTATCTAAAATATCTGAAACAATTTCTCAAAGTTTCGGTTTCAAAAAAAAAATCAATATGGAGACATTGTGCTCAAACAAGGTTTCCGTGCAACAAAGATTAACACACAAGCAACTAATTGCCAAACAAAGCCATAGTACGGTCAGAAACAATAAACAAAGAAGTCCTTGTACATCAATTTGTATTCCGCAACAGATTGCTAATTAAGACATACAGGAGTACACAACAATACAACCATAGCAAAGGCCGCAACAGATTGTTAAAAAAACCATAACCAAAAAAACAAACGGCTTTACTAATTATAGTAGCCAAGCATAATCCTGTCTACATCACTATACTTAGTAGGTCATTTATAGCAATAATATAAACAAGGCCAATAATAAAGAAAAAGAAAAATGGACTGACCATGAGAAGAAGAAGAAGAAGATAACACAAGTGGTGGAGCCACCAACATGACCTTTCCCAAAAGAAAGACACTTAGTAACGCCATTAACAACGAAATGGCTAAGTAGTAACAAAACAAACGCCGCTTGTTCCGGTATGGGACAAGTTTTTAAGGTATGAACCGGTATGCCTCTTAGACAGTTAAACTGGTTTAAGTTCCTGCAAGAAAGAACACGTAAACTAGCCTCGAGGGTTGATCCGAGGAACGCCCCTCCGATGCCTAAGTCAGTATTTGGTAAAGCCGCTAGCTCTCAAGTAGAATGTATTGGGATTCGTTAACGTACCTTGTGACTCATATCAACGGGATTATTTATAGGGACCCGAGTAAGCCCATATCTGGGTTGGGCCCGATATTTGCGGGAGATATCCTTGAGAATGTTCCCTTAGGATATATTCTTCTCTTGTATCAAAAGTATATCTTTTAGGCCCATAGGCGCTGGTGAGCAGGATTGGATCACACCCAAGCCCTTGGCCATAGGCCCGTAGAATGTTAGCCGTGATTGGACCGGTATGACCATGTCATCGGTTTCGTATAAAGTGCATAGACCACACAAGTCTAATTAAACCGGTATGGAACTTAGTCAGCCCCCATATAACTAGCCCCCAAGCCGGTATGTCCATTATGGACGTATCATGCTTAGTAGGTTTTAAACCGACATGGGTGATGCTTTCTTTATTTTGGTGAGGGAATGTGAAACGTTGGCCAGAGAATTTCAACCGTTGCCTCGGTCTGCGCACTTGTCCTCAGAGCTCATTATGAGTGATTGCTTAACAGTTGGGTGCTACTTAACAACACATGGCATGATCGGGACGGGAAGACGAAGAGTCGCTCAATCTCGATCGTGATTTCCTCTATAAATACTCTTTGTGCGCCCTTCGCTCCTCATTTCCCACATTCTCTCACTTGCGATTTATATTCATAACGGTCTTTCTCTCTCTACACTGCCCTTCTGTGCTCTTGACGGTTTTGCTCGATTTCTTCTTCCGGCCTCACCCTAATCGTTGATTCTAGTGCATTTACTCCTTACATCCATACTTCCAGGTATTTCATTGAAACTTTTCCACATCTTTCATACCGTCTTATTTATAATGTATTCCGATTCCGAAAATTCCGATTCGAAAAATATCTCTAGGACTCCTTCCGTCATGACGGAAAGTGATGTAAATTCTAATAGTACCATCAAGTCTGTAGAGGTTAATGACTCACCAATAATTAACCCTGCCTTGGAACTTAGGACCAATAGCCAAGATGACTATAGTACTTCCGGTAGGCAAGACAATGAACCGGCAATTCGTGCCTCACCCTTAGGGATGGTATTAGGGCAAGCTGAGGCTCTAGGACAGTATGGGACCATGAGAGGTTTAGTTGAACATTCCCCTGAATTGTTTCCTTCCGGCAAGCCCCCTGTTAATAGATCAACTTTCGAGATTGGGGAGACCTCTGGTAGGCCGGGACCTAAAGAGGTGCCGATCTCCCCTGTGCATTCAGAACATGTAGACAGTGTGGTTTGCTCCATGGACGAGTCTGATGAGGAGTCGACCACGCTTGAGGCTGCGAAGGATTCTGACCGGGAGGATACTGAGGAGATTAATCCCGAGGAATCTGACGAAGAGGGCCTAGCTGACTTATACATGCCACCTAGCGATGCCGGCAGTGCCACTGGCATTCAGTTAGATAGTGGTTGGGCCAATACCTGTCGGAAGAGTAAATTTCTTATAAAAGGGCCATAATACTTTGCATTTCCTGAGGGGTACCGGCTAGTACTCCCGGTCGAAGGGAGCCGCGTGACTGATTGCCCTGCCAGTCACGTAGCCATTTACGCCCATATGCTTGATTTCGGGATGCGATTCCCCTTGGACCCTTTTTTCGTTAAGATTTTCAAAGCCTGGAACATATGTCTGTCCCAACTGACCCCCCTTGGATGGCGGAACTTGATGGTCTATGCCTGGGTGGTTCGCTATAAGGGTTTCCGGAAACATTAAACCTCTTCCGCAAATTGCACTGGATTAAAGAAGATGGCTCCGCAAAGGGAAAAGGGGCCGAGAAAAAGAAAAGATCCCGGGATGATGAACTTGAGGGCCGCAGTGGCTGGATGTCTTTGTATACAAAGGCTGGCAAGTTGACAGTATACCCTAAACCGAGTTCTCTCAAGCTTTGGAGAGGCTGATTTTTCTTGGTGCACGTACCCGACGACTTTCCACTGAGGCGCCAATGGACTACGCCCCGCTCCCGGATGGAACACATTCGGGACAGGGGTTTGACTCACCGGGTAAGAGAGGCGTATAATTGCTTTGCTTCTGACTCTATTCCGGCCTTAAGAGGCGCGAAAAGGATAGCAGTTCCCAAGTATTGGCTTCCTCATGCCAATTACATTTTTACCAACCCAGCCTTGTCGGCCTTAGGCTTTTGCCAGTCTGACCCCTATGGTGTGTATATGCGCCTGCTCTGATTGCTTTTATTATTTTCTTGGAACCATACTAACTGTGATATCCTTCTTTGTTTTTCCTGTCTTCAGGCCGGGATTTTCTAATCCGCGAAGCTCTTCACGTCGATCGCAAATACCAGCCACTAAGCAATATGCCTCCCAAGCTTGCTCGCCGATTTATTCCCATCTAGGTATCAGCTGGTGGCCGAGGAGACCGAGGAGGCCGTGGAGCTGGCCGGAATTCTAGTTCTGAAGAGGACATCAGGGATTCGATGCCCCTGGTGCAGCGTCAGGCTGGGATTTCCTCTCAGAAGAGGAAATCTGAGCCGACAAAGGAACAACCACCAACGAAGAAGGCGGCTCCTAAGGCCACCACCAACATCGCGGCCTCTGCTTCCGCCAACCTAATTACCGGCCGAGTTGCCGAGGTTGGTAGCTCCTCGTTGCGGCCGAAGATTTACAAGCAACTGACCTACCGGAAATGGTGCCAGGGTTGGAGCCTTTTACCAAGCTTAGGAAGGTGGGCTTTCAGGAGCGAAACCGGATTGAGATGCCGGACATTTTGAAGAAACGTTGGTCTCGCTCTCCGGCAAAGGACGATGAGAAGTTCGATCCGAAGCTCAATGTTTTGGACGACGAATCGCTGCTCCTAGACCGTCCATTGGAGGGCGGGAATCTGGGATATCATATTTTAAAAGTTATGCAGCTTAAATACGATATACCGGTGGACGAGGTTTATACGCATGCCGCGACGCACGCGCATAACTTGGCCTTGGTAAGCTTTTAGCTTTTGCCTTTCTTATTTCTTTTAAGTACACTACCGGTCTTTTTCTGGTATTGACCTCTCTATTGTTTTGCTACCTACAGTTTGCCAAGTCCGGTAAAGTGCTTTGTGATTTTATCGGTACTTCCAAACTTCATGCTTCAATGAAGTGAAGGACCACAAGGAGCTGAAGTGTCGGATGGTCGTTAAAGAGCAAGAACTTCTTGCGGCCAAGACCGAGATGAATGATGCCCTTGCAGCCGAGAGCAAGGCTGATGCCACCCTTACTAAGGTTGTGGAGGGTCATTCCTTCGTTTTGTTCAACAAGGATGAGGAGATCCGGCTACTGTGGGATCAGATCGCGGAGGCGAAGAAACTGGAGCGCGAGGCCGTTATGGAGTACCAGAAAGGTATGGACTTTGTGACGAGTTTGCTCAACCGGTATAATGGCGGTTGGTCTGCGGCTATGAGGTGCGTCAGGCACACCTTACCAGACCTTGACTGGTCCAAAGTTGAAGACGCCTATGGTCAGCGTGTCTATGAGCTACCGATTGAGGGCGAAGTCTTGGACCATGGTGTCACCGAGGCTGACATCGCCAACGTGGATCCCAGGGCTGAGTTCAAAGAGGACCAGGAGACCGTCAATGCTGCTGCTGAAATTGCCAACCCTGCTACCGGTGACAATAAACTAGAAGAGCAAGTGGTAGTGGTTGACGGCTCCGAGGAAGAAGAGCATATTAAATAGAGTTTCAGCTTCCTTCCTTACCCTTCTTGTACTGGGCCACTTTGTGGGTTGTGTGCTTTTTGCGATCATAACGTCTTTTCCTTAGGGTAGCCAAATTATCTTTACTGTTCTGTTAGACTGGTCGTCTGTGACCGATATTATTTGGCGGTTGGCCTTATGTGGCCAGCTGCTTTAGGGCTGTAATGTTTTCTTTGATTAATGAAGTATCTTTTTACCAACTATGATGTCGTTCTTATTACGTTTTAATTGCTTAATCAATTATGCCGCTAATTCCTCGCGGGTCAGTGACCGTTATCTCATTAATTATAACAAGATAATTTTATATTGTGTAATTAACTCTATCTGGCAGATCCACGAAGGTCATTGACCGGTTTCGCACTTTAATCTACTCAGCATATCCACTAAGGTCATTGACTGAGTGATAATGCTTTATAATTTTAACCGGCAGATCCACGAAGGTCATTGACCGGTTTGGCATTCCGACTAATTCAGCAGATCCACTAAGGTCATTAACTGATTAATCATGAACGATAATCTATTTTAACCGGCAGATCCACGAAGGTCATTGACCGGTTTGGCATTCTGACTAATTCAGCAGATCCACTAAGGTCATTGACTGATTAATCATGAAAGATAATTTATTTCAACCGGCAGATCCGCGAAGGTCATTGACCGGTAGGTTCGGGTAGCATGGAGACTTTGCATGTGGAAGATGCTCATCTTATTATAATAAAACGGCTCTTCCCGGCTGCGCCGGTATTATTGCCTATAACAAGTTGTTAAATCCTACTGGTAATAATGCCTACTTATTAACTCCTACTGGAAACAATGCCTATTTATTACCTCCTACTGGCAACAATGCCTATTTATTAACTCCTACGGGCAACAATGCCTATTTATTAACTAACGTAGTATCTTTTAAGGACACTAGTATTCCAACTGTTCTTCAGCAACTTGCCCTGTCCTCGAGCCGGTAGGACCCTGTCACTATTTCCCCTATGACCAAGTAGAGTCCTTCCCAGTTAGCCGTGAGCTTTCCGTCTACGTGTGCCTTTCCGGTTGCTGCTGTTCGTCTGAGGACGAAGTCTCCTTTGGAGATAGTCCGACTTCTCACCCGATTGTTATAGGCCTTGCTTATGCGGTCTTTGTATGCGGCCGATTTGAGTTCGGCTGCCAGCCTAACCTCTGGCAGTAGGTCCATGTCCTCCTTATGCAATCGCTCGTTTAGCTCCGGATCATAGTTCAGGATTCGCCAATTCGGTAAGCCTACCTCCACCGGTAAAAATGCTTCTGCCCCAAAGACTAGCCTGAATGGTGTTTCTCCGGTAGCTTCCTTTTCAGTTGTCCTATTAGACCATCATACAACCGGCACCATGTCTACCCATGCCCCTTTCAAGTCGTCTAACCTCTTTTTAAGGGAGTTGAGGATCTGTTTATTAGCGGCTTCTGCCTGTCCGTTACTTTGAGGATGACAAACTGATGAGTAGGCAAACTTTATGCTATAAGGTCGCAAAAAGTCTCGTATGGGGCTGCAATTGAACTGGACACCGTGATCCATGACAATTCCTATTGGAATTCCAAACCGGGTGATAACGTTCTGCCATATGAACTTCTTTACCTGATTTGCCGTTATCTTGGCGGTTGGCTCAGCTTCAATCGATTTTGTGAAGTAATCAATACCCACAATTAGGAACTTCCTTCCCCCAGATGCCGGTGTAAAGGGTCCTATAATATCCATCCCCCATTGCGCGAAATGGATTGGGTTCAGGATTGGCTGCAGGTCATTAGCCGGTTGGTTAATCACCGATGCGAACCTTTAACATTTGTCGCACTTTTTCACGTAGGCCTGGGCATCTATCAGCATAGTAGGCCAGTAGAAACCCCCTCTTAATGCTTTGAGCGCTAACGCCTTTCCACCGATATGGTTCCCACATATCCCTTCATGGATTTCTTCCATCACCTTAGTGGCCTCATAGGCCGTGACACACCTTAGTAGGGGTAGTGACAATCCCTTCTTGTGTAACTGGCCTTGGAAGATGCAGTACCATGCCGAGTCTCTTTTCAACTTCGGGCCGCCATCTTTTCTTCCGGGAGCTCGCCCGTTAGCTTATATGCCCTTATACTGTCATACCATTCTGGTCCTGAGGTTATAGTATTGACGGTTGTTGTGGTGGTGTCCACACTTCGCTCCTTCAACGTTTCCACCATGACGCTCCTCTTTTGGTCGTTGATACTGGAGCTTGCCAGTTTTGACAAGGCGTCTGGCTCCATGTTCTCCGCCCTTGGAACCAGCTTGACCTCGAAGCTCTGTAGCTCTGCCGCCATGTTTTTGACCCGGTTGAGATATTTTTGCATTACTGGCTCCTTGGCCTCGTACGTTTCTTCTATCTGGCTTGAAATAAGCTGCGAGTCCGTGATCATTAGGACTTTTTTGGCGCCGGCCGCAATGCTTAGACTTAGTCCGGCTAGGGCTGCTTCGTATTCGACTTTGTTATTAGAGGCCTTGAAGCCAAAATGGATAGCATGTTCAAAAGTATCCCCTTCCGGGGATGTTATGACTACTCCGGCTCCTGCTTCACTTTGAGCCGCCGAACCGTCTACTTCTATCTTCCATGTGCCGGCAGATTCTGCCGTCTCCTCGTAGGTGGTCTCGACAATGAAGTCGGTCAGTGCTTGGGCCTTGATAGCTGTACGAGGCCGGTATTCTATGTCAAATTCCGAGAGCTCTATTTCCCAGTTTAGGAGCCTGCCGGTTGTGTGTAGCTTGTGGAGAGCTTTTTCCATAGGTTGGTTGGTGAGCACTTGAACGGTATGAGAGTCGAAATACGGTCTCAGCTTTCTTGCCGCGATGAGGACGACATCCGCCATTTTTTCCAGTAGCTCGTACCTTTGCTCTGCGCCTGCTAATACATGGCTTATGAATTAAATGGGACTCTTCTGCCCTTGCCTGTTTACCAATAGTACTACTGCTACCGTTTTTTGGGATACCGAGATATAGAGTTGCAGCTTCTCCCCTAACTCTAGTCGGGTTATGGTCGGCAGCTTCATGAAATGCTCTTTTATCGCTTCGAAGGTTCGTCTCTGTTCTTCCCCCCCACTCAAACTTCTTATTTCCCCTGAGGACTTTGAAGAACGGCAGGGCCTTATAGGCTGATTTGGAGACGAAACTGGTGAGAGCTGTCATTCTTCCCGTTAGCTTCTGGATATCCCGGATGCTCTTTGGCTCCGGGAGGTCATTGATGGCCTTGATCTTGTCCGGTTTAGCATCTATGCCCCTTTCACTCACCATGAAGCCTAGGAACTTGCCGGATCTTACTCCGAATACACACTTCTTTGGATTCAGCTTCATTTGGTGTTGCCGGAGTGTTGCAAAGGTTTCCTCAAGGTCCATCACATGCTTCTCTTCAGTTATACTTTTGACGATGCTATCGTCCACGTACACTTCCACATTCCGGCCTTTCTGATGCTCGAAGATTTTGTCCACCAACTTCTGGTAAGTGGCACCGGCGTTCTTAAGCCCGAAAGGCATGGCTTTGTAGGCATAGACCCCTGCATCTGTGATGAAAGGTGCCTTGTTTCTGTCGGACTTTAGCAGGCTAATTTGGTGGTAGCCGGAGAAGGCATCCATGAAGCTTAGTAAGGCATGGCAGCTAGTAGAATCCACCAGCTGATCAATTCTGGGTAAAGGATAACAGTCCTTTGGGCAGGCTTTGTTGAGGTCGGTAAAATCCACACACATCCGCCAGGACCCATTGGCTTTTTTCACCATGACCACATTTGCCAACCACTCAAGGTAGTCACAGGGCTCTATAAAGTCTGCCGCCAGCAGCTTGTCTACTTCCTCTTTTATGGCTGCGTTTTTCTCGACGCTAAAGTTTCTCTTCTTTTGCTTAACTGGCCTGACATCTTCATTAACATTGAGCCGGTGCACCATGAAGTTCGGATCAATGCCCGGCATCTTGTCTGCTGAGAATGCGAAGATGTCTGCATGCCCTCTTAGCAGCATTATCAAGTTGATTTTGACTTCCTCAACCAAATCTGCTCCAATTTTGACCGTTCTTTTCGGCCTGTCCATCTCTAAACTGACTTCTTCTGTTTCTCCTTCTGGGCTAGGTCTCGGCTGATCTGCTGGCCTTCCATCGAAGTGTATCATGGAGAGATCCTTCTTGGCTTTGTTCTCCAGCCTTCTTCTTTTTCTCTCTGATGGAGGTGTTTTCGCGGGTCGTTTGTGATCGGAGTGTTTGAGTGCGGTTAGATAACAAGCCCTCGCCGATTCCTGATTTCCCCCGAGCTTCTCGGGGTTACCGTCATTGGAGGTGTAAACCATGGTAAGGTGGTAGGTGGAAACCACAGCCAGAGCATCATGGATCAGTGGTCTGCCGATAATGGCGTTGTACGCCTCCGGGACGTCAACGACGAGAAATTCCACCATGAGGTCCCTGGAGTGAGACCCCTCTCCCAACTTTACGACCAACTTTACGGTTCCCTCTGGGACGACAAATGCCCATGTGAAACCGATGATCGGGTACGATACCGGTTTCAGGCATGCCTTATCGAAGCCCATTTTCTCGAATGTTTCGTTGTAGAGGATGTTAGTAGAGCTTCCCCCATTTACCAGCATGCGATGAACCATTGCAGTTGATTTCTGCAGAGATACTACCAAAGGATCGTCATGGGGATATACGATCCCTTTGGCGTCTTCTGAGGTAAAAGCCACAGACGGCATTGGTGGAGGTGTCGGCCATTTTCTGGTATTGTTATAGTTCACCTGGTGTCGAACTTCCTTCAGACTAGCTTTAGCTCCGTGGATGCTACCACCCCTTGTTGGTCCTCCACTTATGACATAGATCTCAGTGATCCTGTCTTTTACCGGCCTCCTGCTGCTGTTCTTGTCTTCCCTAGGGGGAGATTTGCGATCGACCTTTGCTTGGTACTGGGTAAATTAACCTCTCCTGATGAGGTCTTCGATCCCGTCCTTAAGGTCTTTGCAGTCGTCCGTTTTGTGGCCGTAATCGTCGTGGAATTCGCACCATTTAGACTTATCTCTGCCCTTGTAATACATCTTCCTGGGCCTTTGCCACTTATCGTCTTTACTGTGCAACTCAAATATCCGAGCTCGGGATATCGTTAGTGGGGTATAGTTATGATATTTGTCCGGTCGGCCCTCAAATCCTTTTTTCACAAAGTTGTTCTCCTCTCTCCTGCCAGAGGTGTCGGACTGTCGATCCTTCCGGTACTTGCCGTCCCGACGCTCCTTTTCTTTATCCTTTTTCCATATCCTTCTCTACTGCTGTCGGCTTTTTAGCATTAGCCGCTTTGTCGAATTCCTCTCCTCTAATGAAGTCATTCGCCTTTCCTAAGACCTCAATTAGGCACGTCATTTTCTTTCGGCCTAGGTAACTTCGAAAGGGGGTCCCTTCTCTCAACCCCGTCATGAGGGCTAGGACCGCTACCTCTTGCTGCAGAGTAGGGCTAGTGACGGCTTCAGCGTTGAAACTCCCTACATAGCCCCTCAAACTTTCTTTCTCACCGTGCTTGATGGACATCAGCTCGCCGGTTGTCTTCTCGCGGCGTTTATTACTTACCAAGTGCGTTACAAACATGGATGTGAGTTGGTGAAAGTCGAAGACGGTTGCCGGTGGTATACTCTTAAACCATGTCTGTCCCAGTCCAATTAGAGTAGAGGCGAACACCTTACACCATACTGAGTCGGTATCGGTGTACAGCAGCATATGTCCTTCATAGGCCGATATGTGATCCTCCGGATCAGTCTTGCCGTCATACTTACATGTCGGCATTTTTATCTTCTCCATGGGCTCTTGCAGAATAACGGTGGAAAATGGCGAATTCCGCAAAGATACCGGTGCTCTGCGCCGGTATTCACTTCCCTTACTTGGTTGGGAGGATTGCTGCTGGACCTCTGTATCCTTACTTGGAGTTGGCCACCTGATCCTTATCATGCCAGTCTCGCTCTCCCTGGCGGCCCGTCCACAGTGAGGGGAGCTTTCTCACTGGGTTGTAGGCTCTACTCAGAGGTCGCTTAGCCGGGGGACTGGTCTGTGGGGTGCTGCTAGCCATTGCTTGGAATACCTCAGCAACACTCTTGAGCTGTTCTGGGGTTAACATGTTCTGTAGAGTATGAAAGATGTCCTCTTGGGGAGTCTCAGGGGTTTTTCTGCCTTTCTCAGTTGGTGGCCGGCTTTGCCTTGCGGCCGGCAGAGGACGGAGTTGAGAATCCTGGGGGAGTTTTCTCAATGGGGACATTGTTTTCATCAGTTTCCGGCATCCCAAATTGCTGATTAAGATCCATAAGGGTTTTGTTTGCAAGAAATGGCTTAGACTACAAGGTATTGTTCGCCCCTCCTTCTAGCGCCAATTGTTCCGGATTGGGACAAGTTTTTAGGGTATGAATCGGTATGCCTCGTAGCCAGTTAAACCGGTTTAAGTTCCTGCAAGAAATAACACGTAAACTAGCCTCGGGGGTTGATCCGAGGAACGCCCCTCCGATGCCTAAGTCAGTATTTGGTAAAGCCGGTAGCTCTCAAGTAGAATGTATTGGGATTCGTGAACGTACCTTATGACTCAGATAAACGGGATTATTTATAAGGACCCGAGTAAGCCCATATCTGGGTTGGGCTCGATATTTACGGGAGATATCCCTGAGAATATTCCCTTAGGATATATTCTTATCTTGTATCAAAAGTATATCTTTTAGGCCCATAGGCGCTGGTGAGCAGGATTGGATCACACCCAAGCCCTTGGCCATAGGCCCGTAGAATGTTAGCCGTGATTGGATCGGTATGACCATGTCATCAGTTCCGTATAAAGTGCATAGACCACACAGGTCTAATTAAACCGGTATGGAACTTAGTCAGCCCCATACACCGCTAAACCGTACAACTTGGAAGCGTCGGAATCGTACTTGCAGAATGTACGCTCGTCGTACTGGTCGGGAACAACTTTAGCCTAAGAAAAACGATGACATAATTAAGTTAATGAAAATAGAAAATAGGAAAAAAGAGGAGAAAAAAATGGAAGTTTACAATGCTACGACGTCGTTCAGCGCTGACAGCGAAGAGGAAAGCAATGAGGTGAAGTGCGATGACTATGACAATAATCGACACTGAAACTGTCATTTTTGGTTTAGCAAGTTTGGGAATAATTTTTTCTCTTGCTAGTGCTGCTACTTTTTTTGACTCAAGAAATTAGAGCTTTAATTTGATTTAAGTATTTACAAAAAAAAAAGGAATTATTGGAGTTTGGTGAAACACTTTACAGTTTACACTTCTAGGATGAAGTGGAAATGGTGACGGCAACCTGGAGAAGTGGGGTATCCTTCAAATCCCCGTTTCGCTGTCCAGGGCCGTCTTAAATATTTTGAAGACCCTATTCTAATCTTAGGATTAGGCCCTTAGTATAATTTTTTTTGCAACTTATATGATGAAAAACTTTTATAATATTACAATTATATATTTATGTTCTTGCAAATTGAAAAATTAAAATCTCAAACTTATTTAAAATCATATATAACAACTCAATATAGAACTAAGTTATTAATAATGTTCTACTTAATTACAAAGATAACATTAATACTTTTCTACCTCACCTTGAAAAGGTACTTCATCCGTTTAGAATTAAATGCAACAAATAATCCACTTTTACGCATGTGGAGACATTATTTTAACCACAAATATCTACAATTACATATAAGTAAAAACTATAAAAATTACGTTTTATGAAAGTACGTCACGAGACGAATCTAACAAGATCCTACTTGACTATATTTTTCATTATGTATAAATCACAAGTCTTAGTCAAACTGAATAGTGAAAAGTGGAATTGTTGCATTTAATTTGGAACGGAGGAAGTACAAAAAAAAGAAGATTTCTGTGATAATATGATGAAGTATATGAACCTGATAAAGAATTGAAAAAAAAAAAGTAAAGAAAATAGTAGAGAAGTAAGAAATGTTGAGAAGATGAGTGGAACTCATGCTCAGACTTCAAGAATATACCAAAAAGAATTAAAAAAAAACAGAGTAAAAGAAATAGTGGAAAAAAAAAGAGTAAAAGAAATAGTGGAAAAATAAGTAAGAAATGTTGGAGACATGAGTCGAACCTGCGTGCTTAAACTCCATTCTTTGAGTAATAAAATCAAGAACGAACTCTGCCAGTATTTATAGTTGATTTGTAGTAGCGCCATAAATGTATTATACTGTTAATTTTCCAGATTTGGGGCCCTAAGAAGTTGGGGGCCCTGTGCTATTGGGCTGTTTGCACAGCCTAATAGTCGGGCCTGTCGCTGTCCATTCGTATAGACTACAGTCACTACAGTATAAAGTATAAACCATCTTCCTTATTTTGGTGGCCTTGGCTTGCTTGTCCAAAAAAGTAGCCTCCGTCTCAAAATATAGTTCTTGTTTATATTTTATGGTATTTAAAATATATTTTTTTATAATATTTTATATTTCGTATTAGTAAAAAATATAAAAAGTTAATATATGTACACATCGTGGTGAATCTAACAACATGTCACGTATATTTTCTATATACATTAGTAAGAGAAGCTATTCAAAAAATTTAAAGTTTGGTCCCAAAATAGAAATAGGAACTACCATTTCGTTGTTCCCATGGAGGTATTCATTGCTTATAATAAAGATCTTAAGGAAGTTAAAGCTTCCTCCTCTTCTTCTATTGATCCATCTGTTGGGCCCTAATGTTTCTGTTGTGATATCTTCCCTGGTCGTTCCTTTTTATGACTGTATATGTAAACCCCCATAATTTTGAAGAATTTTATAAATATATTTAAGTATTTATATAGTTATATTTAAACCCAAATGAGTTTGGAAAATAATTTGACTATTTAAAAAGGTTGACTATTTTAGCAGTCAAATGAAATTATTTTTCATGGCTTAATAAAATTGAAAATATTTTAATTAAGCATGTTTTAATAAAACTTTTAAATATTAAAGTATATTGAAATAGAAGTCTAATGGAATCGAAAATCCTAAAAGGATAAAAAGGAAAAGAGTCATGTTGATGATTAAAGTCTTAAGTTATTTATCTTATTGATCATCAAATTTCATTAAACCTTATCTCTTTTCCTAAGCCCAAAAAGGAAAACCTTTAGATAAATATCCTTGTACCCAATTATTTTATCCCACACAATTATTTTTTTTCCCACAACTCACGTCATTCACGTTCTTCCATCCCTTCAGTTTTCTCTCTCCTCTTCGGCTGTCGTTCTTGGTTCTCTATCTCAAATCACCTTTCTTCTTCTTCAAGTAACGTTTCTTCTTCAACAAGAAACGTCACAAGCCTTCCCTTAAATCTGAAAATTCTGCCGCCGTGCTGCTGTTGGAGTTGTTGCTGCCGGCGCCCTTCTCCTCCTCCTCTTTTGTTGGTTATTTTCTTTCTTCCTTCTAAGTTCATTAAAAGACTAGATTTTTATGTTGTTTATTATTATTAACCATGTTTATTAGTTTTAATTACTGTTTTATTAAGTAATTTCGATTCATTATAGTTTATATTATAAAGAAAAATTTCAGATTTATTAGTATGGTTAGATTTCTAATTTTAATCATGAAAACATGAGTTTTAGGGTTTTAAATTGCAAAAACTATAGTAGTATATTATGTACTATAAGATTTACTTAGTATGTAATTCTAAATATGTTATACATGTTTTAAGGAAGGTTATTGAATTTTAAGGATGTTGTAATTTCATAAAAGGGTTATTTATAGTGTTTTTAAGAATTTTTAATTGCTAGAATAGTAGTACTATGCTAGGAATTAAAAATAACTTAAGTTTGACACCTAAAATCGATTTTAAAACGTGTTTTAAGGGGTTTTAAATTATTTAAAGCTGCTGTAATTTTTATTATAATTTATTAATTTTAGTTACCTTGTTTTCTAGGCGGAGAATACATCGTAGGAGACTTTTAACGGTATAAAAGTGGCCTACAAGCTAGTATACACGAGGTACGTACATAATTACGTGCTATGTGGCTTAGTATCATGTCCTAAGGAAGATAAATTTTAGTATCATGTATAGGGACCTATTTTATTCGTATATGTGATTTCTGAAATGTGCAACATGTGACTTGGAATTGATTATGAATATCGAATTATATGTTTGTATGGAATAATTGATGCAAGCATGTCAAGAAAGTTTATTTATTATTTCGCATAAGAATTAGTATATACTATAAAGTGAATCATGTTATTCATGTATTCTTTGAGAAATATTATTTTAATTATCTAATGAGGACCGTGGACCTTATTTGGTAAGTTTACAAGTTATACCTATATAAAGGTGAGATTATTGTTGGCTAGGTTCAACAAGTAAAGAAAGTTAAGTATAAAAAGAAATTAAAGTAGTCTTGGATTGTGAGTTGTGATCACTTGTTAAATCCAAAGATAAAAGAAGTTCAGTTATGACTGATTATTTATTTATGTGTTACTTATATGTGCGTGTCAACACAAGTAATAATATGTAAATAACGTAAAGTGTAACGAGAATAAGTTATAGACTTTAGACTGGTGCACGTCTAGATTTGGACATTAAGGGTTGGAGTACATGGTGGTAGCCCATGGCTTTTCTAGGAACGGATTGATCACCATCCCTCTTTTAGTTCAAAGGTTCCTCGATATCGTAGGTCACTCTAAAGTACAGAGTCGCGCCCGTATTTCACACTAGTAGATAAGTCAACTCGTCCAATAGCTATTCCATTTAAAGGAAGAAATGATGTTTAGAGTCTAGTTTAGTAAAAGTTGTCTACAGAATATTATATGTTTATATTATTATTTATCTCTGCATGTTAATTATGTAGTATCATGTTTAGGACTATTTATGTTTGATATGTAGTACTCAGCTTTGCTGATTACGTGCTTGTTGTTGTGTGTGTGATTATGGCTTTGCCTATTGATCCTGTGATGATCCTTATGGTGAGTAGAGTCGATATAGCATTGACATTACAGGTTCGCAAATGTGCATCATTGGGAATCTGGAGTGGAAAGACTATGTATCTAGCATACTTTAATTTCTGTTTCTTAGGAACATGTTTATTTCAGTTGGTTGAGTTATTTAAGTTGGTTGTTTAAGTCCTAAACATTTGTCATTTACTTATGATGTTTTGATAAAGTTAAAGTTTAGTTAATTGTTTTCCGCTGCAAAATTCTGAATAAGCCGATACGTTATCACACGGGCGATAATGCTTTGGTAATTCTCTAAGTTTTATATTATAATGGTATTTCTGAAAAGAGAGAATTATCTACTACCATTGTCCGCCACATAAGCCGCGGGGCCGAACGCTTCTTTCCTTTGTTTTTTGCCTAAAACTATAAAAAATACAAAAAAAAACATAAAACATGAGCCAGGCCCGCAGGAAGCACGAGCCCGTCCCGCGATCCCGTGGGCCCGGGCCGGGCCGTGGACAAATTTTGAAAATTTTAAGCCTGGCCCTCCATTTACCCAAGCCCGCGGGCGAGCCTGTGAACAGGCCCGACCCATGCCCACCTCTATCTACTACTAGTATTTTCTAACACAGGTGACACTTTATTTTATAAAGCCATTATTTCTTGTCTATAGTGTTTTCAAAAATTAAATTGTTATTACTACTAACATTTTTTTTGGTGACGGGACAATTACTTTCTTTTAAAATACTTTTCTATTACTAATGTTGTGAAACAGGGACGTTAAGGGCTGACAACCTTCGGAGACATGCCAAGACTTGGAGTCTACTGCAGTTGGCAGCAAAATAGTTGTCGGGTGCTTGCACAAGTAACAAAGATAATTGACCTCGCGGGGGGTTGCCAAGTAAACTCACTCTGATGCCTAAGTCAGGTAAGACCGACAAGATAAAATGCAGGCAAGGTAAAAGTGGGTAAGAAAGTGAGTACCTTGAGAATAGTGCAGTGGGTCTATTTATAACCCATGTAGGTCGATTCCTTGTTGTTTGATCTCGTTTGAACACGTGTACGATATATGCGTATCTACGTGTCTATGCTGGCAAGATCTTACTTATCGTCACCCACTATGACATGCTTATTAGATTGGTCGATGTATCTTTTATGATCGTAGACATCTATTACTGAACATGGTGTCCATCATTCCAAAGGTGTTGTCAGCCGTCACGCCAAGGTGTTGTCGTGCTACGGTGGCAGTCAACATATATTACTGAACATGGCGGCCATCATATGCCAAGGGGTTGTCGTGCTACGACAACAGACGCCATCTATTATTGAACATGGCGTCCATCATGCCAAGGTGTTGTCGTGCTACGACGATAGTCGTTATCTATTAATGAACATGGCGATCATCATGCAAAAAGGGGTCGTCAGCCATCATATCAAGGTGTCGTACTGTAACGCCCCGAGAATCCGTAACCTTAATTACTCATGATTGGCAGCGGAAACGAAACTTAAGCTGTGGGTTATGGGCCCATAAATAAAATAATAGCCTTAAAATGGTCTCTAAAAATTTACAAACTCACAACTAGAGTAATAATGATTTCTCATAATACATAGTATTCTAAATATCCCAAATATATGTAGAGTCGCTTCAACTCGACCTTTTCGGAGCATCCTTGACATAACTGATCCAGAGCTATCTTCATAATACCTGAACGATTTCATAAAATAGGGAAAAGAGAAAACACAGAAAATAACCTAAAATGAGTGAAAAACTCAGTAACTTTACTCTAGCCCGTAAAAACGGTTTTAGTTCGTAAACATTTTCACATACAGACACATACTACATTTTGGTAATTGTTCGGAAATATTGTCAGAAAACATAACTTGGAATAGTCTACCGGCAAGGATCATTTACGTGATCTTAGTTCATTGGCAAGTACAGGTTTTGGACATAACATGAACATTAACATTCGACCACTCTCGGTCCTTTACATCGTAAACATAGTTCCTCCACCTATAACTTGCCCATTTACCAGTTCATTTCATAACTCCAAGCCAGCAGAACCATTCACATTTTACAAAACTTTCATATATCAATATTCCCGAACAACACCATATATATATGGTACACATCACTATCATAATTTACATATAACATTTATGATATCATATACATCACAATTTATAGCATATCGTCACATGATTAGTATCTCATATATATAGTCATACATATATATACACACAATCATAAACATATTATATGGACATAAATTATTAAACATGATTTATACGAGCAATCATATAGGGTGCTAGACATAAAGGTTACCTTATACACTAATTCATTTCCTTTACTCATTAAGTGTCGTCATCTCCAAGAATCATTCTCCATGACATCATAGCGTTCTTAACCAAATAAATAGACTTTCGGGTTCCATGAATCAGAATTTAAACAAAGGAACAGGAGGAACGTATAAAATTTGGCAGCAATAACAGATAACTTCCAGAGGGTCTAACTCTTTACTCCGAACTCCGAATCAGATGATTTTTGGGTCTAAATTCAATAACTTTTCGAGATCTACAACTTTCATGAAGGAACGTATGAAGATTATGACTGTAAGAAGAAGATATTTGGGAAATACAGTACGACAACCTAAAATTAAAGGAGAAATAAAGTGTGTATTTAGGGTCATTCATGGATGCTCAACAAGAATAAGACACTTCAATGGAAATTCAGATTTTTATTTAGTGGTGTAAATGGAGGTTGTGGTTATAGTTTGTAATTTTCAAGTGGGTGAAAATTGGTAAAATTAACACACTATTTATAGTGATTTTAGGAAGAAAAACTCCATTAAATTAATGAAGACTTAATGGTGAAGAATACTTGGGGAGCAAGGTCTTCTAGAAGCCTTGGGGAGCAAGGTCATGAAGCTTGAGGAAGAAGATGAGTTGTGTGGTCATGGTGATTTTCTATTTTTAGGAAAATATTAAAACTATATACTATATTATAATAAGTATTGCCACAACAAACATTGCTTCTAAAGTAATTAAAGCAACCATCTTTTAGAAAATAATCTTAACCATGATAGTTATGAAAAAGTTTAGGACACAATTAAGCTAATAAACATAATTAGTAAATAATAAAATTAGTTAAAAGTTCGGAGTATTACACGTACATGTCGTATCAAGGACCTTGGCGACATGACATGTTTTCAACTTAATTGCTTAGTATGTTATTATACCGACAAGGCAGACCATGTCGGGTGGTTGTTTGTGATTCGCATACAACTAACCCCCCATCCAAAGTGATGTTGACTGTATTTGGCATCAACTTGCATATTTCTCGTAACATGGCTTTATGATGTTTGCATTTGCATACAATGATTTTTCGCCTAGTGATGATGGTAATGTTTTTTTAACGCTTTATTACTGAACATGGCAGCCATGATGGAAAGGTGGCGTCTTCCTACGACAATATTTATCATTGAACATGGAGGTCATTATACCAAGGGATGATACATGCCGAATCAAGGACCTAGTAACAACATGTTGGGACCTTGGATGCCTCACATACTTTCACCTTTATTGCTCTGTATGTTTCCCTGGTCATGGTGCAATGTACCGACAATCATGGCAATGGGTGTCATACCTTGGCTGCCAGTAGTGCTTTAATTTGTTTGCTTTGTAGCTATCTTTTTCGTTGTCTATATTATTACCAACATAAATTTGTTTGCCTTGTCAAAAATGTTTGTTAGAAGCCATGGTAATTATGTAATGTCAAGGTTGTCATGATTTGGCCGCCATGTACTGGCTGCAATGCTATGATGTGTTTGTAATGTCATGGTTGTCGTGGTCATGGCAACCTTGTAGCTCTCACCGCCAAGTCTTGACTGCCATGATATGGCATCAATAATGTTGTGGTTTTCATAGTAATGGCAACCTTGTAGCTTTGACCGCCATGTCATGGCCGCGATGTTATGACATTCTCATACACAAGTATTGGTTGCAAACCATATATACTTTTTATGCTATTTTGGTGTAAAAATAAGAACTTTAGATTAATTAAAAAAAATCTTATTATAAGTTCTATAGATAATGAGTTGCCTAGCACGTGGTTAATGTTTCATTATTTTTACTATATACGTTTGTCGCCTCGTAAGTGGTGAGCTTTTGTGCTTACAACCATGTTGAAAATTTTGTTCTTGAATGAGCATATTTTTTTCACAAAATATTTATTGTATTAGCAGCCTTGTCAAACTCCTCGCTTTTGATAAACTTATTAGCTTTGCCAAGGACGCCCTCCAAGGTCTTCATGCTCTTCCTTCCCAGATAACTTTTAAAGTCGCCATCTTTTAACCCAGTCATCAAGGCAAGTACTGTCACTTCTTATTGTAGGTTAGGTATTGTTACATATTTACCATTGAATCTGCCAAGGAAGTCTCGTAGGATTTTATTCTCTCTCCTTGCTTCAATGCCATGAGTTAACCGATCATCCTTTCTCTTCTTCTATTGCGGACAAACGTTGTTTGAAATTCCGCCGACAACTGATAGAAATTAGTGATTGACCTTGGCGACAAAATTCTAAACCGTGTTTGAGCTAAGCTCGACAAGGTTGTCGGAAACACTTTACACCATATGGCATCCGATTAGGTGTACAGCTACATATGCCCCTCATATGCTGATAAGTGATCCTCTAGTCAGTGTTGCCATCATACTTCTTTATTGGCATCTTGATGTAATGGATGGGTTCGTTAAGAATCTCTTTGATGAATGGGGAGTGTCTTTGGTATAATGGGTGCAAGATGCCTTCAAGAGTAGGTACTTGATGGCCGTCTGGTCTTGTCACTGAAATCGGCTTCATAAAACCCTTCTTCAAGTTGGCAACTGTCATGAGAGAATGACTTTGTTGAACCCTAGTTTTGATGATATTAAAGGAACAAAGATACAAACTAAGTAATGAACAAGTTATTAAGTGAATGATTGTTGCAAGGTATCATTGACAAGACCAAAGAGAATACTAAGTCAGAAGAAGAAATCAAGTTTGGGTTTTCAAGACTAACTTAAGATGCTAAAGGAACTGATACTGGAGATGCGTTGGAACAAGAGAACCAAAGCAAGGTTTTTTTGTCTCAAGTTTCAATGTAAAGGAACAAGTAAGAATCATTAAGAAACTGTTAAAAATAGGATAAGCGTTTGTCCCTTTGAGAGTAACAGACAATCTGGCACTGTTATGTTAAGTTAAAGGAACTAGACATAGGTTGAATCGGTACAACGGTTAATATATGAAAATTGATGTTTTATAATTTTAAGGAAAATCTTTTTAGGAAAATATTTTATTTTTATTAGATAGTTAAAATCCTATTTCGGTTTTAATGAAAATATTTTTAACGATAATATTTTATAAAATGATTTAATTCGGTTTTATTGATTAATAATAATTGTTAATTAAAATCAGATTGTGGTTACTGCTTAAGTGGCTGCTAAATTAAAGGAAGCGGTATTAATCCTAACCCACATTTTTATTAGATCATGGGTATTGAAAAGGAACGTGTTCCTATAGTTGAGGAACATCATAGGAAAATGTCTTTACCACTAACTCATGTTTTAATCCCACGTTCTAAGTAATCACTGTTATAAACACTACTGTCTAATTAAGTTTCAAATTGTAAGTAATTTAGTGAGTTTAACTAAATAAAGTGTCAATTCCTTCATTCTCTCATAAAATTCATTTTTTCTTTGCCTTCTTACTTTAATTCCACTAAGTTTATTGATCATTGTATTTTGGTTTTATGGTAAGGGAACTTTGAGTGAAGTCCTCTAAGAGAGAAAGCTTTGAGTGAAGCAAGTTGTAGTGAGAAAACTTCAATTGAAGTTTAGAGGAACAGTTGTTCATGAACTTGAGTTTCGGAACTCAACGTGTGGTTCGTGAGTAGAAGTAGGTTGTAGCAAGGTTGTTTGGCTTAATTAGTGGAAGTGCTGAGTTTAGGAAGGTTAATCTACGCAAAGGCCTCCTATGTTCAATGAAAAGTTCTATTCTTACTGGAAGAATAGAATGGAGATTTTCATCAAGGCCAAAAACTACCGGGTATTGAGAGTTATTGAAGTTGGTGATTTCGAGGTCACAACTACTACTAACAAAAATGACGTAATTCCTAAACCCTTCTCTGAATATGACAAAGCTTACTTTGAAAAAATGAAAGTGAATGCAATGGCCGTTAAACTTTTGCATCGGGGACTTGGACCCCATGAATACAATAGAATCATGATGCAAATCTGCAAAGCAAATATGTGATTTTCTTGAGGTAAACATGAAGGAACAATGAATTCAAGAGGTCTAAAATTGTTTTATTAATCTATCAATACGAATTGTTCTCCATGAAAGCTAAGGAAAGCATACAAGAGATGTTTACTCGTATTAATGGGTTAGCTTTTCTTGGGAAGTTTATTTCATTAGAGGAAAAAGTTCGAAAAGTTCTTAGGAGCCTTCCTAAGGATATACTAGAATTTTTTTGCACGCAATGCGTGCTTGAATTTTTTTTCGAAACAGAACCTTGATTTTCTTCGACATAAGAGTCAAAATTTGGACATTAGACATACGAAGTATAGTTGTTTTTAGTTGCAAATTTTGATTGATTTAGTTTCTGTCACTTAAGTCTCTCACCAATCTTTTTGTTTTTTTTTTTTGTACTTTTCAAAGTTAAATTCTATGAACAAAATAGAAATTTTATTGAATTTATTTATGATTTCTAATATTATAATTTTTTAGTTGATTTTTGAATTAAGTACAATACTTCATAATTTGTAAAGAAAGTGGACACTTTGATTTCAAGTCCATTTTTTTATAGGTTGTAGTTTGTAAGTGAATTTTTAAGTTTTTGTAAAGTTTTCTCATTTTTAGTGGTTTACATAACGTAAATTATGCAATTTTTTTAGTTGACTTGTGAGTATCGCGATTGTTATAATTATATTTTTTTTTGTACTTTTGTTTGAAGCCCCCTTTGATTTGTAAGTGAATTTGTAATTTAGAATGGGAATGGGGTAACATAGTCTCTTCATTCGGGGACACCATAACTCCCCCCTTCCCTTATATAATAGAGATATGTTGTACTTTAATTCTTGAATGATATTTTACATAAACCTTTTTACCTTGATAATTAATCACTATTATATAATAGAAAAAGATAGGTCCAAATATATGTAAAAGTTTCATTATATATAGGGAACACTATAAAAAAGTAAATATTTTTTTCCTTGTCTAACTTCTAAATTTCAATTTCACTATACCTCTATTTTTTTATCATGACCCACCATTAATTGTGAATGGTTCTTGAGAATAGTGATTTCTAAGTATGTTTTTGTAAATGTTTTTGTATGTATTGACGTTCTAGGTTATTAGTTTTAGTTTGTATGCTAATTTTAAGTTTTAATTAAGTTTCTTGATTATTTGAGTGATTTGCGTGATTTTTGTAACGTGATTTTCTCAATTGTATAAGTGATTTGTAAACTTTCTTTTTTTAAGTAATTTGTGAGTGAGTGTTGAAAATTAGTTTTCGGTAGTTTTTTTGAGTGTGGATTATGATTTTGACATTCCTTTTGTAATTTAGAAAGGGAAGGGGGGTAAAATAGGCATTTCAAAAGAGGACACCATTGCTCCCCCCTTCCCTAATATAATAGAGATAGATGGATGGCTAAGGTCACCGCTTTACAAGAAACAAAATATTTCACCAAGTTCAACTTAAAACAGCTTGCTGAATCACTTATGACTCATGAGCTACACCTTGATACTGAGTATGGTGAAAGTTCGATATCTAAGTCCATTGCCCTGAAAGCCGATGATGAAGACGACTCTAACTCGAAAGAAGAGGAAGCAACTCTCATAGTCTGAAAATTTTGAAAGATATATAGGAACATGAAAATTGAAAACTTCAAAAGTAAATCTAAAAAATTTTCTAACAAAGCTGCTTGTCAGAAATGTGGTAGTACAAATCACTTCATCAAGTAATGTGCACTTTGGGAAAATGACAAAACCAAAGAAAGGAACAAGGAACGTTTTGCTGAAAGGAACAAGAAACTAAAGCACCTTTCTCTAAAGCTTATGTTCGAAAGGTGATGTATCAGCTTGGGGAGATTCAAAGACTGAAGAGGAAGAGGATCAGCAAAATTAAGAACTTGCTGATCTTTTCCTCATGGCAAACACTGAGATAAAAGAAGAAAGTTAAGCATACGTTTATCCCCTAACGTTTGGGGTTTTTTAACGTTTTTCCACTAACGTTTAAAAGATAAACATTCACCCTTAACGTTTGATTTTGCTAACCATGGTTAACTTTTTAATGCTTGATAACTAAAAAAATATAATTGTACTTACGAGCATTTAGTATTTCATCCAAAATAAAATCACTTCCATCCATTTCAATTTCATCTGTTATTCAAACACACACACACAAAAAGTTCTTTACATATGAACTGTTGTTCTCATCCAAAAACAAAATAAAAATTCATTTCCTTCCATTAAAATAACTACTCCATAGAACAACAATCAATCTATCAAAATCCAAGAGTCGCCATTATACTCTTTTAATCTTTCTATCCACAATGCTAAAAAAATCATAATTCACCATTGAAGCCCTCTAATATTCAAAAAAAATCATAAGTAGCTATTGATTATCAGGGATTTATTTTCGAAAAGTAGTTATATTTACGTTGTTGTGTGTAATAATTTTGCATTTTTTTAGATAAGTTTACGACATACTCAGGCACAAATTGAGATCAAAAGGATGGTTTGTTCTTCTACTTTGTGTTGTTGTGATAGTAGTATTACTCGCATATTGCAACAAAAACAAAAGAAAGTTATTTGCATAGACTCAAATTGATTATTCAAAAAATCGGGCGTGTAATTTACCACAACTTGTCTGTGATATACATTTTCATAGGTGTACACATCAACTCCTCTATTGTGCATTGGCTCGTTTGCTTGTGGTTGTTGTGTTGATATACTGCGTCCTTCCCTACAAAGTTCTTCATATACCTTATGCGCACCCTAGAGATAAGTTTCATTACTAGCCGAGAAAAGCACAATAACATATAGAGAGAGGAGAGAGATAACTCTTCACTTTATGCCTACACCCCAAATCCCCTTTAAAAAAATAAATCTTCTCATTATCCCTGTCCAGTACCAATTACACAAGATAAATCATACGATAAACTATGAATTCAGTACTCATTATTAATCGATACAAAATCAATAGTATATATCAGTACTCATTTTATTAAGCATATAACGCTTAATTGAAGCATAGACATAAATATTTAGATACATGAAAATATCAACTATAATTTTAACATCATACTCAACAATTATAATCTTTTCCAATGTTCTTGATTAATAAATTATTCTATAAGAGTTTCTTCAGATTATAATGTTCATAAATATCCATCTCACCAACCTTAGAGATCGAGTTGCATTTTCCATCCACATCCATCTCTCTGTCACGAAGTTCTTCTTCACAACCTCCATCCATAACAATCAGGCCCGGCCCTGAGGGCTGTCCAATGGGGCGGTCGCCCAGGGCCCGTAAAAAAAGGGGCCCAAGTTTCCAAAAATCCATAAGTTAAAACCCCATATATAATAGCTTTCTCTGACCTTGCTGTACTTTTCTATCTATTCTAGTACTATCCTGCAAATCTATATCTTCAGTTCTTCACGTTTCCGGCTTCCACAGTTCAACAAAGACAACAATCAATCAAATCACAATTCATAGCTACTCACCCTACTAGAAATTTTGCAACGGGAAAAAATAATTACATGATAAATATTGGCTTTTCTCCTCTCTATTTTTTGCATCTGAAAATTCCAATTTCTCGTTTCTCTGATTTCCTTTCTTACTCAAATACTGAATTCATAAATCATAATTGATTATTGAGTTTGGTCTTGAAAATTGGGAAATTGATTTTGGGGCCTTGGTGGTAATAGTTGTCGACAAGTTGCATACTTGCATGTTGCAAAATCCAGATTTTCCATCTTGAATGAGTTGGATCTTCCAACTTCCATTCTTCCTCTACATAACCCGTAAGTTTCTTTACTTCTTAGTTTTTATCACTAATTCAGTAATTGCTTTTTCTTACTTCTTAAATTGAATGATTGATATTCTTAATTTTTCATTCATTAAATTATAGTTCTTTTAATATTTTATAGTATTATCTTAATTTATTTGTATCATACTTTTACAGAGCATATATTGATATATACCTGAAGATTTATAGTTGCAAATTTATCTCACAGGTGTTGTTGTTCTATACTTCTTTTGTGTATGTTTTAAGATTTTATTTATTATTGTTAACATGTTGCCTAAAAAATTTCTGTCGGGGAGTGAAAAAAGAAAAAAGAGGAAACGTTTAGATGATCTACAAAAATCACAGCAAGGACCCATTGATAAATTCTTTTTTATGTAAATAGATTGTAATCAGAATGATAATATAGAAGATACAACAAATGTGGAACAACCAAATGAAAATGCTAATGATTCCAATAATGAACATGAAAATGCTAATGATGAGCCTAATGAGGTGCCGAATGTGTCATGTGAAAATAATGACATTGGTGAAGAACAAACCATCCCTATGACCTCTCCTTTAGATATTTATGATCCTAGAAATTGGAATAATCTTGATAACAAAGAAAAAGATATTTTAATTGAAAAGGGACCGTTAAGGGAAGAAAATCTTAGTTTTCCTATTGATAACCTTAATAAACATTTTTCATATGCTTTTTACTCTAGAAAGCTAATTAATGGTGAGATTACGGATAGAAAATGGTTAGTTTATTCCAAACATGTAGACAAAGTGTATCGTTTTTGTTGTAAATTGTTTAAATCTAATTTGAATACAAGTTCACTAGCAAATGATGGGTATAAAGATTGGAAGCATCATAGTTAAAGACTCAAACAACATGAAAATGGTATTGAGCACATGACTAACATGAATACTTGGAATGAAGCTAGAGTAAGATTGGATAAAAATCAAACAATTGATAAGAACTTGCAACAAGAGGTTATAAAAGAGAAAGCGCGTTGGAAATAAGTTTTAGTTAGAATATCCGCCGTTGTGAAATGTCTTGCTAAGCATAATTTGGCTTTTAGAGGGTCTAATGAGAAACTATATCAAGATAGCAATGGTAATTTTTTAGGATTGATTGAAATGATTGCAGAGTTTGATATGGTTATGCAAGATCATATTATACGTATTCAAAATCGTGAGATTCACTATCACTATCTTGGGCATAAGATTCAAAATGAGTTTTCACTCTTGGCTCATAATGTTCAAAGTTCCATTATAAAGATAATTAAAGAGGCAAAATATTTTTCCGTTATTCTAGATTGTACCCCTGATGTGAGTCATCAAGAACAGATGACTTTAATAATATGATGTGTTAATATGTTTGGCAATAAACTAAAAATTGAAGAGTACTTTATAGAATTTCTAAAGGTAGATGATACAACCGGATTAGGACTTTTTGATGAATTAGTAAATATGGTGAAATGTCTTGATCTTAATATGGATGATGTGAGGGGTCAAGGATATGACAATGGTTCTAACATGAAAGGAAAACATCAAGGAGTTCAAAAGAGGTTACTTGAAATAAACCCAAGGGCATTATATATGCCTTGTGCTTGCCATAGCCTCAATCTCACTCTTAGTGATATGGCACATTCATGTGTTAAAGCTATTTCTTTTTTTGGGGTTATTCAACGCATATATTCATTATTTTCTGGATCTACAAAAAGATGGAAAGTTTTCCTTGATAATGTTCCAGGTTTAACTGTAAACTCTTTGTCTACTCCCCACATAAGATTAGCGTTAGTGAAATTATATGAATCTTGTGATAATGATGCCAAGTCAAACAGTGAAGCAGAAAGTTTGGTTAATTCACTTAACAACTTTGAGTATTTGCTTGGTATGGTAATTTGGTATGAAATTTTGTTTGCTATTAACATGGTAAGTAAGAAACTACAATCTAAGTCTATGTGCATTAACTCTACTATCAAACAGTTGAAAGGTGTATTGTTGTATGAAAAGTATAGAGATGAAGGTTTTGAATCTTGCATGAATGTTGCTAAAGAAACTGCTTCTAGTATGGATATAGAGCCTATCCTTCCAACAAAACGTCATATTACTAGGAAAAAACAATTTGATGAAATTAATCATGATGAAGAAAATCAATCGGCAGAAGAGTCCTTTCGAATTAATTACTTTTTGGTTGTTGTGGATATGGCTATTAGTTCTTTAAAAAGTAGATTTGAACAATCAAATATATTTGAAAGTATTTTTAGTTTTTTATTTGATTCTGAAAAGTTAAAGTCATTAGATACTAATGATTTATTAGTATGTTGTACCAATCTACACTCTACTTTTTGTCATGGTGATTTATCTAATTTTGATACAAACTATCTTTTCTCTGAATTGAAAGTGCTCCAAATGACTTTGCCAAATGAATTAATGTCGACCATGGAAATTCTTGAGTATGTTAAATCGGCAGATTGTTATCCAAATGTATCAATCGCTTATAGAAAATTATTAACGCGTCTGCTGAAAGAAGTTTTTCAAAATTAAAATTAATAAAAACATATTTGAGGTCATCAATGTCACAAGAAAGATTGAGTGGTTTGGCGATTTTGTCTATTGAAAAGGATATGTTAGAAAATACTAATCTCGATGATCTTATTCATGATTTTGCTTCTCAAAATGCTAGAAGAAATCGTGTTTTATGATTATTGACATACTTTGTAGGTTTTAGGCGCTACTCTTTTGGCTTGGACATGGTTATCTCTATGATGGATGATGGCTTCGAAGTAGATGAAGTGTTTACATTTATTACATCTTTTTGAGTTTTGTAACAACTAGACTAAATATGTAATACAAAGTATAATATCAATGAAATTAATGTTATTTTTTTCTAGGATCCATATGTTATATTAGGATATATATATATATATATATATATACATATATAGAAAGGGCCCACGTTTATCAAACCGCCCCGGGCCTAGAAATTGTTAGGACCGGGCCTGATAACAATAATTAGCTCTTCTAGTCTTCTCTTAAAATACTGGTGCAAGATTGCTTAGAGGTTACATGCATCAGACACCAAGAAAAGAAATCAGTAATATACGAGATGATGGATCATAATTATAGCCTTCTAAGAGAACTAGAAACTTGGGAGTTGGGACACCCAGGTCCATAAATATGTAAAGTGTTATCATGTAAAAACCTAAGTAATGCAACAAGATACTTCCGAGTAAAAAAAAAAAAAGATATTTGGTGTAAAATATAGAATACAGGTATAGAACTATATAACACGATGGTGAATTCTCGTTTCATCAATAAACACACGAAGAAAACTGAATTTGCTAAGCATTTCATCATTCACAAAAGAATATGCACCAGTTAGTCAGCAAATATCAGCTGAGGGAAGTCAGTGAGGACAAGCACATTATTGTCTCCCACTATCCCCAACCCTAACCAGGGGGAAGAGGAGTTAATAACAATCCTTCGAAATAACAATCCTTCGAGAAACAAATAGAAATTAAACGAGCTAATAAAATGCCAGGTCCCTAAAACAAGTAAATGAGTTAAACAAAGAGTTTGAGTAACACTGGTCTCTGGCAACAAGTCACTATACTCATGATCATAAGACTGTAAATAATGTCCAAAGCCTAAATAAATGAGTTAAACAAAGAGATTGAGTAACACTGGTCTCTGGCAACAAGTCACTATACTCATGATCATAAGACTGTAAATAATGTCCAAAGCTCAAATAAAGCAGCTCGAAATTCAGGACAAATGAAATAACAAAATGCAAAAAGAGAAACAACCAGAAATTAAACATCAAAGAATATCATTGGGCTATGTTCATCTGTTTATTTAAATATTTTGACATTAGAACACAAATCTCAAAGAAACAACACTGGAGTAGTACTGATCCTAACATCATTACTCAATTAACTCGGTAGGTGGAACAAAATCAGTTGTCGTAAACTAGTGATCTTTGAACTACTTTTAAAAAAAAATTATATACATTCGATAGCTGCAATTTGCTAGAAAAGAGTAGTTAATACGTGAAAAAAACAAAGAGAAACGACACGGACTTGTGATTAAAAACCTTAAAAATCTACATGAAAGTACTTTTCTAGAAGAGCAGAGATGTTAAGCAACTGTGTATGACCATATAACACAGATTTGAAGCAATAGATGCTATATGGGGGCTGACTAAGTTCCATACCGGTTTAATCAGGTCAGAATACACTGATGTGGTCACACATGTTTCCTACGAAACCGGTGACTTCGTCATACCGGTTCTATTGAGATGCCTTACCGGTATCATTATACGGGCCTATTGCCAATGGCTTGGGCTTGGTCCAATTCTATCTATCAGCGCCTACGGGTCTAGAGATAGATTTTGTATACAAGATAAGAGTATATCCTAAGGGAATATACGTAGAATATCCCCTGAGAATACAGGGCCCAACCTGTATACGGGCCTATCCGGGTTCCTTATAAATACCCCGTTGATCTGAGTCATAAGGTACGTTCACGAATCCCAAGAATCTATACTTGAGACCTACCGGTTTACCCAAAACTGACTTAGGCATCGGAGGGGCGTTCCTCGGATCAACCCCCGAGGCTAGTTTACGTGTTCTCTCTTGCAGGAATTGGAACCGGCTTGATTGACTAAAGATATCCCGGTTCGTACACTAAAACTTGTCCCATACCGGAACAATTGGCGCTAGAAGGAGGGGCGAACAATACCTTGTAGTCTAAGCCATTTCTTGCAAACAAATCAACCCTCATGGATCCTAATCAGCAATTTGGGATGCCGGAAACTGATGAAAACAATCTTCCTGTTGAAAAACCTCCCCTAGGATTCTCAACTCCACTTCCGGCCGCAAGACAAGGTCGACCGCCTACTGACAAAGGGAGGAAGACCCCTGAGACTCCTCAATAGAACATCTTCCAGACCCTGCAGCATATGTTCACCCCAGAACAACTTCGGAGTGTTGCAGAAGTCTTCCAGGCCATGGCAAGCCATACCCCACCGACCGGTCCGCCCGCCAAGCGACCTCTGAGTAGAGCCCACAGCCTAGTGAGAAAACTTCGTTCACTGGGGACGGGCCGCTAGGGAGAGCGAGGCCGGCATGACGAGGATCAGGTGGCCAACTCCAAGATCCCTACAGAGCATAAGGGAGAAGAAGAGGAAGAAGAGGAGAAAGCTCAAGACACAGAGGTCCAGCAGCAATCCTATCATCTAAGGAAGGGAAGTGAATACAGGCGAAGAGCACCGATATCTTTGCGGAATTCGCCATTCTCCACTCCTATTCTCCTAGAACCCATGGAGAAAATCAAGATGCCTACATGTAAGTATGATGGTAAGACTGACCCGAAAGATCATATATCGGCCTCTGAGGGGTACACATGCTGCTACACACAGACACTAACTCAGTATGGTGCAAGGTGTTCCCCTCTACACTAACTGGACTAGGCCATACCTGGTTCAAAAGCATACCACCGGCAAAAGTTTTTGACTTCCGCCAGCTCACATTAATGTTTGTTACACACTTTGTTAGTAACAAGGGCAGGGAGAAGAACAACAGGCGAGCTGATATCGGTCAAGCAGGGGGAGACAGAAAGTCTGAGGGAATATGTAGGGCGTTTTAACGCAAAAGCTGTCACCATTCCTACGCTCCAGCAGGAAGTTGCCGTCCTAGCTCTCATGACGGGACCAAAGGAAGGAGCTCGCTTCAGAAGTTATTTGGGCCGAAAGAAGCTAACGAGCCTTACAGAGGTTTTGGGCAAGGCAAATGACTTCATCTGGGGGGAGGAGTTTGACAAAGCGTCAAATACTACGAGGCATGCAGCAAAGGAGAAGGATAAGGAAAAAGACCGTAAGGATGATAAGTACCGGAAGGACAAGAAGTCGGACACCTCCAATAGAAGATATACGAGTTGATGAAAACGGCAACTACACTCCTCTCACGACATCCCGCGCTCAGATATACGAGTTGCATAAAGATGATGACAAGTGGCATAGGCCTAGGAAGATGTACTACAAGGGCCGAGATAAGTCGAAGTGGTGCGAGTTTCATAAGGATTACGATCACATAACCGAAGACTGCAAAGACCTCAAGAACAGGATCGAAGACCTCATTAGAAGAGGATACTTCACCCAGTACCAAGCGAGGATTGACCGAAAATCTCCATCTAGAGAAGATGAAAACGGCAATAGGAGGCCAGTCAAAGACAGGATCACTGAAATCCATGTTATCACTAGAGGGCCGACAAGAGGTGGAAGAATACACGGTGCTAAGGCAAGCTTGAAAGAGGTAAGCAACCAGGTGAACTACCACAACGCAGGGAAATGGCCGGCACCTCCAGCCATGCCAGTTGTGGCCTTTACGTCGGAGGACGCCAAGGGCATTATCTACCCCCATGACGATCCCTTGATAGTATCTCTGCAGATATCCACCGCAATGGTGCATCGCGTGTTGGTAGATGGAGGAAGCTCTGCCAATATACTGTATAAGGAGACGTTTGAGAAAATGGGCTTTACAGGAGCGTCTGTCGTCCCGGAAGGAACCATCAAGTTGGCCGTAAAGTTGGGGGAAGGCTCCGATTCCAGGGACCTGATAGTGGAATTCCTTGTTGTGGATGTCCCGGCAGCATACAATGCCATCATCGGACGACCTCTGATTCATGACGCCCAAGCTGTGGTGTCTACCTACCACCTTACAATGGTCTATACCTCCAATGACGGTAACCCCGAAAAGCTCAGGGGGAATCAAGAGTCGGCAAGGGCCTGTTACCTAACTGCTCTCAGGCACTCCGATCATAAACGGCCCGCCGACACGCCGCCATCAGAGCGAAAGAGGCGAAGACTGGAGAATAAGGCTAAAAAAGAAGATCTATCAATGGAGAATTTTGAGGGAAGGCCGGCAGATCAGCCGAGACATAGCCTAGAAGGAGAAACGGAGGAAATAAGCTTAGAACAAGACCGGCCGGAAAGAACTGTGAAAATTGGAGCAGATTTGGCAGAAGAGGTTAAGGTTAACCTAATCTCCTTACTGAGGGGTCACGCCAACATCTTCGCTTTCTCGGCGGATGAGATGCCAGGCATCGACCCGGAGTTCATGGTCCATCGGCTGAATGTCAATGAAGATGTCAGGCCGGTAAAACAAAAGAAGCGAAATTTCTCCAGCGAGAAAAATGCGGCCATCAAAAAGGAGGTGGACAAGCTGCTGGAAGCAGACTTCATTGAGCCCTGCGACTACCCTGAGTGGCTTGCAAACGTAGTCATGGTGAAGAAGGCAAACGGGTCCTGGCGGATGTGTGTCAACTTTACCGACCTCAACAAAGCCTGTCCCAAGGACTGCTACCCTCTACCCAGAATAGACCAGCTGGTGGACTCTACAAGCGGTCACGCCTTACTAAGCTTCATGGACACATTCTCTGGTTATCATCAGATTAGCCTGCTAGAGTCCGATAGAAACAAAGCGGCCTTCATCACTAAAGCTGGGGTCTATGCATACAAAGCCATGCCTTTCGGGCTCAAAAATGCCGGTGCCACTTATCAAAAATTAGTGGACAAGATTTTTGAGCACCAAAAAGGTCGGAATGTACAGGTATACCATATACGTCGACGACAGTATAGTGAAAAGCCTAACAGAGGAAGAACACGTCGTCGACCTGGAAGAAACCTTCGCCACGCTCCGTCAGCATCAGATGAAGCAGAACCCCAAAAAATGCGTGTTCGGGGTGAGATTCGACAAGTTCCTGGGGTTCATGGTAAGTGAAAGAGGCATAGGCGCCAACCCTGACGAAGTTAAGGCCATCAGCGACCTCCGGGAGCGAAAGAGCATCCGGGACATTCAAAGGCTGACAGGAAGAATGGCGGCCCTTACCAGGTTTGTCTCCAAGTCAGCTGAGAAGGCCTTACCGTTCTTCAAAATCCTTAGAGGAAACAAGAAATTTGAATGGGGGGATGAGCAGAAGCAAGCCTTAGAGGAAGTCAAAGCGCATTTCAAAAAGCTGCCAAAAATAACCCGGCCAGACCTGGGAGACAAACTGCAACTCTACGTCTCGGTATCTAAGAAGACGGTAGCAGCTGTGTTACTAGTAAACAGGAAAGGGCAACAGAACCCCATATACTTTGTAAGCCATGTATTGGCTGGGGCGTAGCAGAGATACGAGCTATTGGAGAAGATGGCATATGTCGTCTTGGTCGCGGCAAGGAAATTGAGGCCATATTTCGACTCCCATACCGTCCAGGTACTCACTAATCAACCTTTAGAAAAAGCTCTCCACAAGCTCGACACAACCGGTAGACTCCTCAAATGGGAAATAGAACTCTCCGAGTTTGACATCGAATATCGGCCTCGTACAGCCATCAAAGCCCAAGCGCTAGCCGACTTCATTGTCGAAACCCCTTATACAGAATCGTCAGAATCAGCCGGTATTTGGAAAATAGAGGTCGATGGTTCAACGGCCCAGAGTCGAGCTGGGGCAGGAGTGGTGATGACGTCCCCAGAGGGGGAGATCTTTGAATACGCCATAAGGTTTGGCTTCAAGGCATGATAAACGAGGCAGAATACGAGGCAGCCCTGGCCGAACTAAGTCAGAGCATTGCGGCCGGTGGCCAAAAAATCCTCATGACCATAGATTCGCAGCTGGTATCGAGCCAGATTGAGGGAACCTATGAAGCCCGGGAGCCGGTTATGTAGAAGTATCTCAGCAAGGTGAAGAGCATGACAGCCGGATTACAAAGCTTTGAGGTAAAACTGGTGCCGAGAACAGAGAACATGGCGGCTGATGCCTTGTCAAAGCTGGCAAGTTCGAGTGTCAGCGACAAGAAACGAAATGTCATGGTGGAGACTTTGGGGGAATGGAGCATCGACACTCCCGCACCGGCCATCAACACCATAGGTCAAAATCCTGAATGGTACGACGACATTGTGGCCTACAAACTTACAAGTACCCTCCCAGAGGAGAAATAAAGTGGAATTTATAAAGTTAAGTTAATTAACTAAGTCCAATCAACTTGATTTATTAACCATACTAAGTTTCTATATTTGAATTTGAAATATTAAAAGTACACTTATACTTGACTAAGCTTACTACATACAATGTAGATTTTAAAATTACAAAAACAAGATTATAAATCTAATTAATTTAGTTAATTAGCCCAACACACTAATGAGTCAAGTTAGTTAATTAATTAATAAGCCTAAAGTAACAAAGAAACTAAAAGACTTAATTAGTTCTAATAACTTTTTTAAACTAAAGAATAGGAGGGAAACTATAACTTACTGTTACAGCACAAAGCAACGAAGGGGGAAGGATGGTCGGAGCTCCGGCGAGCAGGTGGCGGTGCAGCAGCGAGACGGGCGGTAGAAAGGCGGTAGGTGCGCCGCGGCAGCAGCCCAGGCGAGGCAGAGGGTGCAGCGAGAAAGAGAGGAGGGAGAAGAGGATGAGGGAGAAGGAAGAGGGTGTCGCGCAGGCCGTGGAGGAGAAAGGGGGATGGTGGCGCGCGTCTGGTCGGCGCCGGCGAGGGGGCAGGCGGGTGCTGGTTGTCGGAAAACAGGGAGGTTTGGGTGGTAGTGTTGTAAATTTTCTGATTTTTTTTGGGTGGAGGTGAATAGTGAAATCAGGACACTATTTATAGAAATTTTAGGAGCAAGGAGTTCTAGAAGCCTTGGGGAGCAAGGAGTTCTAGAAGCCTTGGGGAGCAAGGTCATGGAGCTTGTGTGGATGGTGAATTCCTTTTTTTTTTTTTGGGAAATTTTCTAATTCTTTTACTAATACTAAAATAGTGACTTTTCCTACTTTCTTTTAATGTATTACCAATATAACTTAGCTTATTTTATTGAATACTTGATTTTATTTTTTCAAATATATTAGAGAAGTGATTAAATAAATAAATAAATTTTAAATAATTTATTTAATCTAATTATCAATGTTAATCCGGTTTGAATTTTCGGGATATTACAGTAGGTTTGCTTATGATTAAGATCCAACACTATAGCTCTGGAAGCTTTTTGGTAGGACAAAGCGCAAACCCCCTAGGGGTGACCTCACACATAGAACATGTGCTAATGAGGCAAGGTAGATTGACCTTGTGGTGGCCGATCAAAAGCCATGCATATCCAAAATTGTATATTATTCAAAAAAGGGGAATGAATCGTTTTCTTCAAGTTTCACCCACTCATTTTAATTTTTTTTTTTCAAAAACCCTCCCAAGTGGAGTCACCAAATCATAGGCGTGTTTTTATTCGCCTACGCGGTGTGAGCGCGTATTATATTTGAGTTTCCATTATTAAGGTTTTATTGAAAATTATTTTGAAAAAAGTCGCCAATAATTCTGTTTAGGAAGAATCCAATATAGATTTTTCCGTCTAAACTCCATATATGGTCAAAATGAACCAAAAATTGAGTAAAGGGGTGAGTGTACAATACAATCAGGAACCATATTGCCCATTGATGGCCTCTACTAAATATTGATTCATTACAGATTTTATGCCAAAGAAAAATCATGTATATAATTTTACATACATGCACTAACAATAAATTAGTCTAGATTGGTTCAGGAAACACATAAAAATACAAATTTTAGTGATATGTTATTTAGGCAATCAATATTACAGGGAACCTAACAGTTGTCCAAATTAATTCGATTAATATTAGAGCTATTCTTTTGGACTTGTTTATAACAATCATGTTCGACAATCATATAATATGCAAAGAACGATTAAGCAGACATACAATATACAAAGATATGAATAAATATAATATGAAATAAAAAAGAGAAAAGGGATTCGGATAAAGGCACGACTTTTATATTAAAGATCTACATCATGAAAGAAACGATTAGTAACTTCAATATAAAAATAGAGAATGTATTCAAGGATGCTAAGGATTAGACCTTTGCGGTTTAGATTGAGGAGCACAATGATCTTAACGCAATGATTAGGAATGAATTGACAGAAATGAAAGTGTTTGAGACAATTTGTGTTCATAAGTGTAACACCCCGATAATTCTCTGTTTTTCATAATACCTTTTCAATATAAAACTTAGAGAATCATCAAAGAATTATCGCCCGTGTGATAACGTATCGGCTTATTCAGAATGTTGCAGCGGAAAATATAATAAATAACTTTAGAATTGAAATCTATTAATAACAAAGTCAACTTCAAAAGTCAACCAATAACGTCAACGTTAACTTAAATCCAAACCAACTATAAAGTATATACACTAATGTACGATAAATAATTAAGAAACTACACAAGCTCTCCGTTCCCGAACCCAATGAAGCATCATCTTCAAACCTGTATATGACAATGCACTATTGATCTAGAAAGTCTGCTCATCAAAATAGATCATCAAAGGATCAATAAGGCATAACCATGATCAACATACACAAACAAAAGCACGTAATCAGCAAAGCTAAGTACTGCGTTATAAATAAATAAACAATCCTAACATGATACTAATAAATGGTAAACAGTGATAAATAATAACATAAGAACTTGCAGATAACTTTTACTCAACTAAACTTTAACAACATTCTTACTACTTTAAATGGAATAGTCAATGAACCAAGTTGTCTAACTAAACCAGCCTTCCCTTTGGAAGTCGAAATACGGGCGCAACTTCGTATTCCCATGACCTACGATATCGACAAAATTTTTAAAATAAAATAAGAACGATGATCAATCCAATCTCGGAAAAAAGCCATGGCACGCTAACCATGTACCACAACTCCTGTTTGTCCAATACTTCAGACGCTCATCAGTCTAAAGCTTATTACTATCCAAATTTCACTTTACGTGATTTATCATTTATTAATTGTTATAAAACACAAGCAACACAGATATACATGATCAAACAATCACAACTTTTATTTTTATCTTAGTATTATATAAGTGATTGCACAACATACAACCCAAGATTAATTCCTTCTTTAATCCAACCTTCTTTATTTGTTGAACCTAGCCATCAACCAACTTACCTTTCAAAGGTATAAAAATATCAACTTATCAAATAACGCCCTCAGTCCTCATATATATATATATATATATATGTATATATATATATATATATATATGTATATATATATATATATATATGTATATATATATATATATATATATGTATATATATATATGTATGTATATATTTATATATGTATGTATATATATATGTATATATGTATATATTTATATATATATATACATATGTATATATTTATATATGTATATATATGTATATATGTATATATGTATATATGTATATATGTATATATATATATATATATATATATATATATATATATGTATATATATATATGTATATATATGTATGTATATATATATATGTATATATATATATATATGTATATATATATATATATATATATATATATATATATATACATATAATATGTATATATATATATATATATATATACATATATATATACATATATACATATATATATATAATCTCTAAAAGATTCAAGACTTAAACTAAAATGGATTACACATATCTCTATTATATAAGGGAAGGGGGGAGCAATGGTGTCCTCTTTTGAAATGCCTATTCCCCCCCCCCCCTTCCCATTTTTAATTACAATTTCACTTACAAATGAAAGGAGACTTCAAACAAAAATACCAAAAATATATTATAACAATCACTCACAAGTCAACTAAAATCATAAAATTGCATAATTTACGTTATGCAAATCACTAAAATGAGAAAACTTTATAAAAACTTAAAAATTCACTTACAAACTACAACCTATGAAAAAATTGACTTGAAATCAAAGTGTCCACTTTCTTTACAATTTACGAAGTACTGTACTTAATTCAAAAATCAACTAAAAAATTATAATATTAGAAATCATAAATAAATTCAATAAAATTTCTATTTTGTTCATAGAATATAACTTTGAAAAGTAAAAAGAAAAACAAAATGGTGAGAGACTTAAGTGACAGAAACTAAACCAATCAAATTTTGCAACTAATAAAAACAATTATACTTTGTATGTCTAATGTTCAAATTTTGACTCTTATGCCGAAGAAAATCGAGTTTCTGTTTCGAAAAAAATTCAAGCACGCATCGCGTACAAAAAATTCTAGTCTGCCCATGTTCCGTCAATCTGCCCTTGAATATATGTCATATCCATCAAAATGCCAAATCATCACAAGACATTGAATATCATATCGGGAGATAAAGATGAATTTATTAAGAATGAATCCACTAAATGGATTTCTTTTATTCAAATATATTTTGAAAATAATCCTGTCATGCAACAGGATCTGGAAAATACAAGAGGATCTAAGGCCTTTCAAATATAGTCCAATTTTGATCTCATAGGAAAATGTATATTTCCAAAACTCGAAAGGAATGATCAGTTATATCTCTTCTGGTTTGCAAATCATGGGGAAACATCATTATGGAAGAAATATGGCAACCTAACATGTCTTGGAGATATCTAAAAAAGCTCTTGGTCTAAGGAACTACAAAGAAAATAAAAGTCTATAGAATGGTGGATGAGTCATCATCAAGAGATTTGGTATAATATAAATGTGCATGTTAAATATGGTACGATCTAATGAGCTATGATGTAGATCCTAGTTGGTTATCACCAAATAATCCTACAAGTTTGCATCTTAAAGAAACTTTCTTAATGGATTTCACAATGACTAGTAAGAGGGGTGAGGGAATACACAAAAGGTTGTTCTTCTCAAGCAAATTCAGTCATCCTAAAGAAAGGTTCATCGACCACCTTAGAACAATGAGGAAGTCACATTCAGAATACTACTGGATGATGTTGACTCTAACCACTAAAAGTCCTTCTCTACTCATAATTTCTGGGTATTGAGTACATTATTCCACAAATTAGGGGGAAAATTTGTTACCATCATTTTTAGTTGTATGATAGCACGTATTTATTATGGTACATTGTATTAGACTTCAAAAGATTTAATTTTATCTCAATATGAAGGCCCAACTAGAGTATAAAGCCCATTGGACGAACTCAATGTAAGTTAAAGTCAATAGAAGAATGCCATCAAGATCATCAGGAGATGAAAGTCAAGAATAGCAAAGACACAGGTGGTTAAAGAGTAATCATGAGACGGATCCATGTAAGGAAGAACGTGCAAAGCTACGGTTATTCAGTGCCAGAATATGGTTGAGATTTGAATCAAAGATGTTTCAAATGTTTTCCCTCCAAGAAAGCATGGAAGTTATATAACACGTTGGTTTAGAAATAGAAGAAGGATCATCAGGCAAACTGATAAGGATATGAGTTAGCTCAAGTGGGTAGAGAGCTCCCCCTTAGCCCCTGAGGTCAAGGGTTCGATCCTTACCCCCAGCATTATGCTGGGGTATTTCCTTAGCATGCTATGTATGTCTTACCAGCCAATGTGTGGTGTTTCCTACAGTCTAGTAGCCTTGTAGGGGTTAGCCCTTGGGCTGACTTAATTTCCTAATAAAAAAAAATCAAGCAAAATGACAATTAAACAAACTTGCATTTACTCTTTTCTTAGTGTAGCATAGTCTTAGTCTAGCCAACCCCCTTCTGGGGTTATAGTTTAATCCATTGGAGTTAGAACATGTCCTGGCGCCAAGTTCAGTAATTCTCCGATTGAAGCAAAAAACCATGGAGGTAACAACCTCGTGCTTTCCCTTTAGTTATCCATTTTGGCTTATCCTCGTATGTGTTGTATATAAAATCTTTCTAAAAGTTTGTGGTATGTATGAAAATTAATTCTTATTTGTTCTATTTATTGCATTTTGCCTGCATTTAATAAGCGTTTTAGTTTAATCATTAATTAAATTATAATAAAGTACATTAGTAAGGTTTTATCTAATTAAAACCGATAACCCCCAGGGACTAAGCCTCATATGACATTCAGTATCAAACTATTGGATGTGCATTGACTTGTTTGTTAGGTCAACAAACTGATTTGCACAAACATCCTCAAATAATTTTCTTATTTGACTTCCAGAATGTCCAATTCAAAACTTTGATTAGTAGCATTAATTTTTCTTAATAGGTAAGAAGAAATCATTTGAACTTTCCTCATACTTAAAATAAGTCAACTTTTGAGCGAAGTTTTTATATATAAATCAACTCTTTATTAACCGAAATTTGTTATCCACCTAAAATCCTTCAAAAACTTTTGAAATACATACTTCTGAATAGGGGAGTGCAAAAGGGGACTGAAACCAGAATTCAGACCAGAATCGGACCGTAATGGATCGGACCAGTCCAGATCAGTGGATTCCGATCGGTCACTGGTCGACAGAAATTAGGGTTTTCAGGTTTCCAGTCCGATCCTGGTAAAACCCGGAATGGACAGGAATCCATAATTTTTAAAAAAGAATCACTGAATGTGGTTTGTGTATGTGTTACTATGCTAGTCCAGCCCAACAAAAAAATGCAACCCTAACAAAATAAAGCAAACCCTAAACTTGTTGATCCTTCATTATCTCAAGTCTCAACCACCTTTCCTCTTCTCTCTCGAACACCGTCCAACCACCGTCTACCGCGACACCGGAAAGGCAAATTCAACTATGTTAGCATGATTACTAAGGCTAATTTACTTGACTATTATTTGCGAGCTTATAGTTAATTTAGTAGGTGGCTTGTGCTCATTTTTGCGATTTAGGGATGTTTTGATTGACTATGACTAGTTACTTTGCTTTTTGTCTTAATTTTGATTTCAGTTCTCGAATGCTTTCATTAATTTCGAATTTGTTGTCAAAATCGCAAAAATTAATAATAATAAAAAAGGTCCATTTCCGCCCAAACCGCACCGGATCGGAATCTTCCGCTCCAGAAATGACTTTTTAAAATGAGCATGAAATAACTTTTTAATATGAATATGAGATGATTTATTTAACTAGCAATAAACTTTACTAGAGAAAAACATAAACACTAAGGGGGCGTTTGGTTTATGAAGGGGAAAGGGAATGGGTTTAAGAAACAGAAACAAGGAGAAAGGAATAGAAAACCCTTTGTTTAAAATTGTTGTTTGGGTAGAAAACCTCATCTCCTCTTCTTACCATTGCACAACCATATATCCTCTTCATCCTTTTTCTAGAGTTTCGCCGGCCACCACCCTTCCTCTCACCGCCTCCTTAAGGCCGTCCATGACCATCGCGGCAACACCTGTCACCACCACCCCCTCTTTTTTTTTTCCGTCTCCACCACAATTAGATATGAAATTTGAGGTTTTAAAGGTCGAATTTGACCGTCTAAAGCCATAAAAAAAGGTATTCAAGCATTCTTACTTTGAAATTTGAAGTGGTGTTGGTGGATTTTTGAGTAGGTACTAGGTAGTGATGGTTTATGTGATGTTTTATTGGCTAAGGTGGAGCCATTGCATTTTCATTCTCAAGGTGGTGGTTTTGGCCGGTGGGTGGGTGGATTCATCGGATATGGTGGTGGTTGGGGTGGCGCGAGTGTGGTGTCGGTGGCTAGGGAATAGTGGCAGCCTTTGATGAGGTGTGTTTTCCGGTCATGGGGGTGGGTTTCGGGGGGTGCGGTGGCTGTGGTGGATATGTCAGTGGTTGTGGTGGTGCGGTTGGTGGTTAGGGTGGTGAGGTGGGTCGTTCTGTATAGGGTGGGTTAAACTTGGGTGGTCAAACTTAAGTGGTCAAGGGTTTCCCTTACCCCCTATTTGAAAGTGGAGGGGGTGTGGGTAATCAAGTTAGAGGGATTTGGGGGTAAGGAGGGCAAATGGAGAGAAAAGAAACCCCCAAAACAAACAACATAAATGGGAATCAAGAGGTTCTATTCCCTTTCCTTTTCCAGTTTTACTCAAACCAAACGCCCTTAATTTATTTAAGAACTAGCATTTTTTTTCATGCGATGCGTGCTTCGATTTATTTCTAGAAAGAACTTCGGTTCTATTCGACATAAGTAAGAGTCATAATTTGAACATTAGACATACGAAGTATAATTGTTTTTAGTTGCAAAATTTTATTGGTTTAGTCTCTATCACTTAAGTCTCTCACCAGTCTGTTTTTTTTTTTTTTTTTTTTTTTTTTTACTTTTCAAAGTTAAATTCTATGAACAAAATAGAAATTTTATTGAATGTCTTTATGATTTTTAATATTATAAATTTTTTTGTTGATTTTTGAATTAAGTACACTACTTCATAAATTGTGAAGAAAGTGGAAACTTTGATTTCAAGTCAAATTTTTGTGAATATTTTTGTGAGTATGTATTGACGTTGTAGTGTATTGGTTGTAGTTTGTAAGTGAATTTTTTAGTTTTGTAAAGTTTTCTCATTCGAGTGATTTGTATAATGTAAATTATGCAATTCTATGATTTAAATTGACCTGTGAGTGATTGTTATAATTTTATTTTCAGTATTTTTGTTGAAGCCCCCTTTCATTTGTAAATGAATTGGTAATTTAGAAGAATAAGGAGGGTAAAATAGTCTTTTCATTCGGAGACACCATAGTTCCCCTTCCCTTATCTCTATTATATAAGCCAAGGGAGGATGTGTGGTGTCCTCTTTTGGAGTGACTAAAATACCCTTAATGATCTAATTAATGGAATGAAAAAAATTACAAAAGCAAATCATTTAAAAATTCTCATTCCAGCTTGCCATTTAAAACAAGTTTAAAATGGTATATGCATCAAATACTTCAATCAAAAATTAAATGGACAAAATATTTATACCTTATAAAAAAAGATGGCATACATAACATGCACATGAAAAGTCTGAACATTCACTAACTTTGATACTCTTTAATTCAGTTAAACCAACTCATTATTTTTGTTCTTTCTGTTCAATATTCATTCACAAAAAATTAATGTTAACAATCACTCACAACCTTTTTATTTTTTTACATTAGCGAATTAATATATCTAAATTCATCTAACTGTTGAATTTTTCACATTTAAGTTTAATCATAAATAAAGTACGAATGGAGTATCTAATAGAACAACAAATTTTGAAATTAACGCATGCATCGCGTGCATATGAAGGCTAGTATAATAGAAATAAGGGGAGCATTCCCTAATCCCTACCGAGTTTGTTTAAATTTGAACCAAACAAGTAAACGACTAGTAAAAGCATTCTTAATAAATTCAATTAATAAGAATTAAGAAAGAGAGACGAGCCTCCACACAATTAGGTACACCGTATTTATCCTGTCAAAGCTCCATGTAAGCAAGAATGACGGAAGAAAAAAAAAGGTGGCGAAATTCCACCTCAGCATCTAATCACCTTTGACTTCCACTTTGTGTTATAAACAGCGAAGATAAAGCTGGTGATGTGAATTATGTCAGATGAGAAACACATAAAATATTAGTACTACTTCTAAAAAAACAAAAAATGATAATCCACATGCATGAGTATATATAAACAAATGTCAATCAAAGAAAATAAACAACCTACATTTACATTAAAGAAGCGGCGCCTCGACTCACATGAACGTGATAGGAGTTGTATTCATCGCCTTTTCTTCCTTTTTACCCTAAAAACCTTCCTCAATCTTCATACCTAACAAAATCACAATCTCATCCAAAATTAAAAACATACCAAAAACTTAATAGGAAAAATATATTCACTCCAAAATTACCATAAATTGCGATTTCGTTTTACATCGTTGCTTTCCATTTATGCAAAAATAAATTTCTTTGAACTTTGAAGTTTGATCATCTAAATATATCTGCATATATTATAATTTTGGTATAAGTAGGTAAGAAAAAAGAACATAAAAATGGGATCGCAAACAGTAAGTTCAGATCTCTCGATGATTTTGCCAAGAGTTCTTATTGTGTCTCGTCGCACTGTCCGTAAGAACAAGTTCGTCGACTTTGTTGGTTCGCTTTTCTTTCTCTCTTTTTTCGCAATTCTAAATTACGTTCGTTTTAGTTGATTATTATGAATTGTTATGTATTTCTTTGTTTGAAATGGTATCATTTTGAACAAACATACTAAGAATGTAATTCCTGCACCGCCCTGCATGAGATAGTTATTTTGTTTGTTAAGAGGCTTGATGTGCGATGATTCATGTATTGTGTAATTGCGTAAACATCAAATTAATTAGAATAAAATGGCCTAAAACACTTGAATGGAACAGGGGCACAAATTTATATATTTAGTTTATGTTTCTTATTTGATATATTCAGTTTTTGTATAATATAATCCCCTTTGTTATAGCCAGTTATTATATGATATATCACTTTTGTATGCTATAGTCGATTTTTATGGGATAGAGCCAGTTTTAGGTTTATAATCAATTATTATGAAGTAGGTCCACTCAAGACTTGTTTGATACTTTGTATTGATATTTAGGGGGCTTTTGATTCATATAGTGGTATGAGTTTGGAATCAGAAATGAAACCAAAGTGGTATAAGTTTGGAACTTGATAACTAATACTATGTGTTTGGTTTTATTTGGGAATGAAACTTTTTCTATTATAATACCGAGAGGTATTGGTATGAGTCAAATCCACCTCCCCCTATTTCTAAACCCCATACCTTATAGGTTTGAGGTTTGAGGTATGGGTTTTAAATCTATCAAATTATTAAACAAACATTAAGTATGGATTTTGTTCATTCTAAACTCATAACTCATACCAGAATCATATTAACCAAACACTCCCTTAAAAACATCAAGTTAATAAATTGATTTACCTGGTGCAAGCTACGTAAAGTTCTGATCTATAGCCTTATGTTTTGGGGCATTAATGTTTTTTGTTCATTTTACAATTATTTTTGTGGAAGAGTGTTGAAGTGGTAATAGACTAATAGTCTAGCGTAAGACTAGTCCTTCTCCAACCACGCCCACCATTTCATGATATATACTAATATTACTAATCTACTATTGTTCACTTATATTTTTGCACATAGCAGATAGAAGTAATAGTTTAGATTATAATTTAGAATGACAAAATAGCTAATAGTTGGATAAGTAATTTTTGTAATATGAGTTGTCGATGGGGTATTTATGTATATGCATTAGACGTCGAACCTATCATTTTCTGTATTTTTACATTAAATCTGACAATTAGATGTTTAGTCTTTCTGATTATATTTTCCGTTCTACACTCGAGCAAACATAGGCTCTCGTGGTGCGTGTCACACATATGTGCATATGTCGTGCGTGCATCACCTTGAACGCTGGAAGGGTGTGTTAATTAGACTGTAGGTCAGAATTGGAGGATTATGTTCTTTCAAGGCATAAATTTTTAAGCTCATAATAAACTGCCCATCTTCGTTAACACTTGGGAATATGTTAATAGTGTAGAATATAACTAGTTTCTTAGATGATCATCTTTCAATTAGCTGTCTTTTATGAGTTCTAGAGGTTGGTGGAAATAAGCAGAAAAACAAGTTGTAGTATATGGGCTTCATGGACTCATGGTTAGAGAACGGTTGCTTTCACAAATTTGATTGAGAAAGGATCATGATTTATGATTTGTTTTAGCACCAAATTAAAAATGTTTGGATGTATGTGCCTTACCTAGGTAACTAGATCATTTCAAATACGTAGTTTTTTTCTTGTGAATATGCATCAGACATTCGAAAGCAATTTTATTTGACAATCCTTTCTCTTTGATGTAAAAACCATCTTCGGTAGGACTTTTTAATTTTAGCTTTTGGGTGGTGATGATATTAAATAAAATGATCAAATACCCTTATTTATATAGGCTTTAATTCAATTCTATGGAGTATAAATGAACTGGTCCTTTTTTGTTCAAACAGGGGAATACCATTTAGACCTTATAGTAAGCTATGGAGCAGTGCCAGTGATTGTCCCAAGAGTTAGTGGTGTCTCCATGCTTCTGGAAGGCTTTGAGCCAATCCATGGAGTTCTCCTCTGCGAAGGCGAAGACATAGATCCTTCTCTCTATGAGTCTGAATTGTCAAACTTGACACCTGAAGAACTTGAAGAGATAAGGCGAGCACATGCAAGTGATACAGCAATCGATCGAGAGAAAGACTCGATTGAGTTAGCCCTTGCAAAGCTTTGTCTTGAAAGGAACATACCCTACTTAGGAATATGCAGGGGATCACAAGTCCTAAACGTGGCATGTGGAGGTACCCTTTACCAGGATGTTGAGAAAGAACTCTCTAGGAATTTCCCAGAATGCCAAAGAGTAAACCATATTAACTATGATGACTATGATGGTCATAGGCATGCGGTGAATGTGGTGGAAAATACACCCTTACATCATTGGTTTGAAGAATCTTTGGATGAGAGTAAAATGGAGATTTTAGTTAATAGCTATCATCATCAAGGAGTTAAAAAGTTGGCTCAGAGATTTGTGCCTATGGCTTTTGCTCCTGATGGTTTAATTGAAGGGTTTTATGATCCTGATGCTTATAATCCAGAAGAGGGCAAGTTTATCATGGGACTGCAATTTCATCCAGAGCGGATGCGACATCCTTGCTCGGACGAATTTGATTACCCTGGTTGTCCTTTTGCTTATAAGGTAACCGTCACTACATCTATTCTCTCCTTGTGACATACTATAATCACAGGATTATAGTGTTTCAAATTTGATTACAGACACGCATAATCAAAAAATTACATACCAAAATTGTGGATCGGTTGCAGGAATTTGTGAAGGCAGTGATAGCTTATGAGAAGAAGCTAAGCAGTGAAGCGAGCGTGAAAAAAGGTCCAAAGCTTAATAAAGAGCAGGAGAACAAGAGACGGATGATTGTCCGAAGCTTTTCGATTGCAAAGGACATGTATATAGCTGGACGGAGTTCTGTTCCTGTTAAGGAATCAGAGCTTGAAGCAGGGGCTGTTTTTCTTGAGGTAATGATGCAAGTTTAGAGCCATTTTTCGCGGAACCGAGAAACAAACTTTTATAATGATATTCTGCCTACGAGGAAGTTTTCTTTAAATTTCTGAAACATGGAACTCTTCGTGTCTGAAACTGACTTGCAACTTTCCTTAATAATTTTCTGCTTTTTTTGAATTAAAAACATTTGCTAACTAATATGAATAAATAAACAGGAAAATACAGCATATAGTGTACTGAGTGTACAGCAAGAAAATAGGCTGAAGCAGATGGGAGCAACAGTGAGAAATGGACATGGTTATAAGAAGTTGAAGCTGAAGGATGAAAGAGAGAAAGTGGCAAGGTCAATTATAGGGAAGATGTCAATTGAACAATTAACTGATATGATGTCGTTTTATTACATGATGGGACAGGTCTGTTCTGAGGTTTTGGAGACTAAGCTTCAACACCTTGAATTGCTCCATAACAATGATCAATAACCCTAGTATTAGTGGTATCCATGTTGTTTCTTTCCTTTTACTGGGTTCATGAATACCACTTCTGTTGTGATTCTTGGGTCAACTGTTTTGAGATATGGCAGGAAATCAATGTTGGATGCCAGTTCTCAATTTTGCGGCTCTTATATTTCCTACTAGTAGTAATCGTCATATTCTATAACTAAATGCTTGTCGGTATATTGTGGTTTTTAATTTTTTTGGTTTTAAAGGTCATATGATGTATGTTCTATAATGGAAGAAAATTAGTTAAATTCATTAAAAACATGATGATTTTGAAAATTGATAACTAAAAAGTGTAAATAATTTTTTGTGGTTTCTTTGTTTTAGTTTTTTTTTTTTTTTAAAAAAAACTGAAAACTGAAAACAAAAAATGATAGCGAACAAGTCCTAATATTTAAGAAGATATATGAAATATGCGGTCACATTTGACATCCTTATTTGATAGCGATGGCGAAAGGGTGTTGCGGAAAGGATATTCTCTACCATGTTGATGTTCACTAAAAAAAAATTTATACACCACGTAATCTATACCCACTAAGCACATGGTGGGTATAAATATAACGTCTATGCCCAATCATTCGGGTACTATATCCACATTCATTTCACCACGCTTATAAATGGATACCCACAACCCAATTATATGCTCCTCACATCTAGTTAAAACTACTTGCAAAAAATATATCATTTAATCAATTTGTTGAAGATTAAGTCTTAAAAATAAATTGACTTTTGAAATGTACACTTTCACAGCTCATAATAAAAAAATAAACCGGAATGTAAAATCTTGGTGTTTTGACTTTTTGTACAACGTGTTCTTTAGATTAAGATTTGTTCGAGCTTGTACTTGGTCAGCTTTGGGGATAACCAAATTTTAACAATACATGTTCAATATTCTCTAAAGAGTTAAATATTATCCTAATTTCTTCAATTGTCGCCTTGTTTTGGAGAAAACAACTCTTACTTTTACTCACTCCTTAAACTCAACTCTTTGAAAGAAAATGCTCTTACATTTACTCATTCCTCACACTCAACTCTACTATCCCTCCCCCCCCCCCCTCTCTCCATCAATATCTCTTTCTCTTTCTCTCTATTGATCTCTCTTTAATTCTTTCTCTACCAAAGTTGTTTAACTTCATTTTTTTTGCCAAATTTAGTCACTAGAATATCAAATGGACGAGATATTAACGACAATATAATTGTAATCGATAATTTTTTATTTTATAGGGAAACAGATAAATATTATGGAGAATACACCGATATTTTTTTTAATTTATAATGAAACGAATAAATATTATGGAGAATACGTACTAGCCATGACCAGACTTCCTCGCCATGGTTGTTCCATGCCTTAACGTGTAGAAAGATATGGCTTAGTCCAGTCATCTCTAGGCCCATTACCATGTAGCTAGAATATTAAGCTAGCCCATATGACCTTTTCTCTTTTCTTATTTCTTTCTAATATTGCTCAATAGTTTGACAAAAGTAGGGCGTTAGGGTTAGAATCCATAGGTCAGCTATCTTGGAATTGAGTATTTAAACTAGAAAACTTGTAATGAATGAGGTCAGTGAGAATTAATGAAATAGAACGACACTCTATCTAGTGCTTGATTTCTCTAAAGGTTTCTTCTTCCTTTTTCGTTTATGTGCAAAACTCTTCATGGTATCAGAGCTCGGCTGCTGAAGAACCTGAAATCTCATTGCTGAGTCGAATCATGTTTTTTCTGCTTCTCCATTAAAATTGCAAGTCTCTTCTGAACCCAAAACTTTCGCCTTTTTTATTCCCTTATCCAAAATGCCCAAAGTTGGAGCTCTCTCATTGTCCGACATCCAAACTCACTTTACCTTCATCCAGTGGCGGACCCAGGCATTTCAATTTGGGGGTACGAACGTATAACAAACGCAAAAATAGGGAAAAATAGTGGATAGATTGTTTAATACTAAAATATGCATAGTTATACTTATACAATCCAAAATAAGAAAAAAAGTTTATATAGTTCAAATTACATTCGCATTTTATGAATCTTCATATTTTGAAATTGAACAATGATATCTTTATCTGGGAAAAGTATACTTGATTTCAATCTTCAATTTCAATTACACACTTACTAATCAATAATATGAACAATTTACATGTACATATTCAAATAAATAAAGAATCTGACTAACATACTTCTATATATTATATAAAAGTATAAAATAATCAATTAATTAAGCAAAGTAATCATTTAAAATCAAACAAAATTTACAACAATAAAGCAAGAAATAACTTATTATACCACATGAATGAGAGAGAGAAAGTACTTTGACCATGGAGTGTGAACATTACCTACAAAAACTTTCTGTTTTTGCTTCCTCAACATCTCTGTTTTTTCTTTTCCTAAAATATGTTTTTAGCTTTTCAAAAACTTCAAACAATAAATTCAACTTCTTTTGTTCGGATCTACGAGAAATTAATTCGATTTAGTGATTGATTTCAAATTTAAAAGGGAGAATTATTTGAGGATCAAGGCCAAGGCAGTGGTAGTACCAAGCTTTCCATGCAAGAGGTGAAAGCAAATGCAAAAACAGAGGAGTAATAAAGAATGAAGCTAAGATCCCCTTGTAAAGAGGTTTGAAGTTTTGAGGAATACTGATTATGGAAGCTTGCAATTAGTTGTGTTTTGCCCCAAATCAATTGAAGAAAAGAATACAAATTTTAGGTGAGATCGAAGAGAGAAAATTGGAAGCGGTTGTTCTTTTCTTGGTTCGAAGTTTTCTAGCATACCACCATGGTTCCACTTGCTTTCTCCTTCCTTTCTGGGATTCTGGTTTACCCTCTTGATTTTTTTTTTAAATTAAAGCTTTTTTTTTTTTTTAGAACTGGGGATACAGTTGTACCCCCATGTCCCATTCTCGGTCCGCCACTGCCTTCATCCATTCGATGGTCCACATTCTATGAGTTTCGAAAATCTTTAAGGTGCGACAAACTACCAAGCTAAGGATGGTGTAGAGCCATTGAAATCTCTTTAGTGGCAAAACGGAAACTCGGATTTGTGACAGGAACCATTAATAGGAAGGTAGGTGAAGAAGAAGATGTTGAAAGAAAGGATCGGTGGGACACTTGTAATAGCATGGCTTAAAGGGTCTCTCTCTCTTATGCAATCAAAGGGTCAGTGATGTTTGTGAACACGGCAAGAGAGATTTGGTAGCAGTTGGAACAAAGGTATTCTTTGGTGAATGAGGATCAGAATTACAAGCTGAACAAAGACATGTATAATTTCAAATAGGAAGGAAGACCTGTAAATAGGGCTGAACACCGATCCAAACCGAAATTCTATAAATGCAAAACCGAAGATCGGACCAGTAAACTTCGATCTTGGACCGAACCAGTTTTACAATATAGGAAAAATCATTCACATTTTAGTTGGGGTTTATTATTAGGCTAAATGGATAATTAAAGTTAAAATGTGAAACTCATCGATTCACAAAGCCAATGTAAATCATAAGCAGTAATCAAGTCTAATGGTAGAAGTTTATAAATACTAACTGTCATGAATTTATGAAGACATGGATTATAGTTCTTAGAAAAGCTTATTAAAAATAAAACTACTGAGTTTTGCATGTCACGTTATGCAAATTAAAATCAAATAATAGTTCTTAGAAAATATACAAAATATTAAAAAACTAAGGCGGTTGAAAATTGAAGTTGCTTTCCAGGTCTTCACCCCAATAGCAATCTGCCAAAAAAATAAACAAATGAAGTAATTGATTTAATATTAGGGGAGATATACAATCTTTATTAAGGGATTATATATAATTACCATTTACCACTTTCTTTGCATCAATTGAAAATCATGTATGATTCACCACCATGTAAAGCAGAATTCTCCAAATCTACAATTTTTCATGTCATTCAAGAGAGAAATATTATATTTTTATATGACTATATAACTATATATATATATGGGATAAATAAAAAATTCAAATATATTACAATTGTAAAAAGATGATAGATATACCTTTCTCAATTTGCTCCATCTCCTCTAACTTTTCTTCTACATTAAGCCTCCCCTCCTATTCCTTTCAGGGACAAAACCAATCTTGAAAATAAATAAGAGCTTGCACCATATTTTTTTAATTACACATAAAAGAATTAATATAAATAAGGAAAAATTGACGATAGAGGTCTCAACTTTCGGTGATAATTTGTAAAAGGTCTGAACTATTGATTAACCTGTGTAGGTCCCAACTTTAGGGGGTATTAACTTTTAGCGAGCCTTAGTGACTTGAAACTGGCTTAATAGGTCATAACTTGTAAAACTTGGGTCACACCAGAAGGGTTAATTGAGGGAGGGAAGTAGGAACTATGTGAGATTTCTTTTTTAAAATAACGTCATTTTTAAGTCACCGAGGCCTGATAAAAGTTAAGACCCCCTAAAGTTGGGACCTACACAAATTAATAGTTCAAACCTTTTTAAAATTACCGCCCAAAGTTCAGACCTCTATTGTCAATTTTTCCTATATATAATTAAATTTAATCTAATCGTTAAAACAAAAATGAAAAAAGAAAAAGATAGAGGATAAAGATCTTACCTTAGGACTCAAAGAGCTTCTAAATGGGTTGAGATGACGACGCCCTGCACTAAATGATGATTCATATACAAGTCTAGACATTGGTATTGCTAAAACATCACAAGCTAAGTATGCCAATATTGGATAATGGTGAGCATTCATCTTCTACCATGTCAATATGTCCATCTGATGCTTCTGTTCACCTATTTGTTCACTTAAGTATCTTTCAAATTCTGATTTGAAATAACTACCGTCTGATGTTAAACTCTTTACTTAATTTTCAATATCTTTCTTTATGTCAAAAAAAGGAGATTTTGAAGTGCTACTTCTCTTACTAGACGGCGAGCCATCAACATGAGGAGTGAAAGGAGTATACATCTTTCAATAGTCATCAAATAAAGCAATTGCTTTCTGATATACTTTTTGACTTAATTCTTCATCTTTAAGTGATGCATACATGATACTAAAAGCTAGTTTCAAACCAACGAATTTCACCTTTGGATCAAGAATTGCTCCCATATATATCAACAAATTCATCTTCACAATATACCGCCAATATTTATCAAACTTTTGTTTCATTTTATCCGCCATAAGTCTACAATCTCTATCATCACTCACCATTGATCAAAAGCACGAGCAATGTGAAAGAAATTAAAGTGTTATTACTAGTTACATATAATGAACCAGAAAATACATTTGTTAATACTTTAAACTCTCTCAAGAAATCTACTAAACCTTCAATCACTTTCCAATCACCCTTAGTGGGAGCTCTCGAATTTCTCAGTTCATCTTCCCTTATATCACCCCAAAAATGTCATATAAATCTTCTTGAGGTTCAACAATTGAATCAACACATGGTTGAGAATTTGTTGGAATATCCATCCTAAAATAGATCACGAAATTTCAATATTTTTTCCGACATCTCATATGTAGAGTTCCACTTAGTGGGAACATCTAATGCCAATGATGATGCACTTTGCACATGTAATGAACAAATGTCTTTAAAGAGTTGCAATCTAGAAGGAGAGCTCTTAACAAATTTCATAGGATACCTAACCTTATCAATAGATTTTTTGCTTTTTTTCAACGCATCCCACACCATAAGGTTAATGATATGTGCAACGCATCTCATATGAAAATAATCACAATAACACTGCATGCATGACACTATTCACTATGAATAGTATATATCAGATCTTAAAAAGTATAGTACCCAAAAGAAATCATTATTCTAAAATATTTAAATATGCATGTTAATGGTCTAATTAATTAAGAGGAATTAAAAATCTTAAAGTTGATAAGAATTGACTTACTTTGGTCATTGAGTGCTGACAAGATGACAACTTTATGTGAGATACAACCAAAATTCGCCAAACTCAAATCAACAATCCACAAAGGCACAAACTTCCAACTTGAAATAATACTCCGTATTCAGTAGTCAATTTCTCACAAATTAAAATAACGGTTTTTTATTTATTTTGCCTTCTTGAATCTTGATTGTCAAATACTGTGAACAATGAAATTAAGGAGATTATAGGCAAGAGACTAAGAAGAACTAGATATTGGAATATTCGAGTAGACAATAGGTATTTAGGGTTTAGGCCTTTAGGGTCTAACTTTTAAAATCACGTCTGCAAACTGCAAGGTTTTTTTCTATAGGTAAAATCATAAAACATAAAAGGATGAATACTTAGTCCGATCCATGTCCAGGTTTTCCCGAGTTTAGACCGCACCAGACCGTTACTCGCATAAAAGAATTGGAAATGAAGATCGGACTGGTCACGAACCAGTCAGTCCGGTCCATTTTGTCGGCCTGACCCGATTTTTGAACAGCCCTACCTGGTAAATGAGTATCATACAAAAAATGAAGGCGATATGGGAAAAGATTGATAGTCTCAATCACATGCCTCTTATAACCACTATAACTGAAGAAATTAATGCCTTTGTTGGAGCCTTGAACCAACAAAAGGAAGAGCAAAGATTGTTTTGGTTCTTAAATGGTCTTGATGAAGACTTTGGACCAATGAGAAGTAATTTCTTGATGAGAGCAACACTTCCATCTATTGAAGAGGTGTGTGCCTCACTACAACAAGAGGAACCACAAAGAGATATTTTCAATGTCAACAAAATAAAGATATGTCAGCTATGTACAACAAGGGTCCTGGACTAAAGAGAAGGCCTGGAGACATTTGTGCTGAATGTGGTGTTAAAGGGCATAACACGGACATGTGTTGGCAAGTTGTGGGATATTCAAAGTGGCATCCTGAGCACAAGAAGATGATAAATGACAAGGAGAAAGAAGGTGGAATGGGGGGGCTCCGGTACATCATCATTCAAACTTAGGGGGTAAATGGAACAAGTTTAAACCCAAGAAAAACCATAAGTGGGCTGGAAATACTCAAAACTCAACTGATCCCGTTACTATAACTGCTCAACAACTAGAGCAGCTGATCAAGTTGATTCCATCATCCTCACAAGGAATAATGGGATTAGAAACCGAAGAATAGATTGATCACAGTTTTGCAGGTATGGATTCATGCCATTGTGCAAATAGTAACAAAAGTGACTGGATCATAGACTCATGGGCCTCTGATCATATGACTTCTCATTGTGATCATTCGAGTCATGTTAATATAACTGTTAATAAACCTAAAATAAATTTGCCTACTGGTAAAACTGTCCACATTGACACACTGGTGATGTTAAGTTGGAAAATGAGTTGAATCTCAAAGATATCTTATATGTCCCAGACTTCAAATATAACTTGTTGTCTGTCAACAAGTTAGTAAAGGATGAACAATGTAAAATGATTTTTGAACCTAAATATTGTGTGATTCAAGACTATGCTTCAAAGAGAATTAGGGTTGTAGGAAGGGCTCAACAAGGACTTTATTACCTGATTAATGTTCATGTGAGCAACATTATGATAAATCCTAAGAAGTACTGTAGACGACTGGAGGTAGAGCTCAAGAAAGAAGGGAAGTTAAAAATTCCTGATGCCTGTCATTCTAGAAGTAGTATTGATGTTAATAAAGTGAACAAATATGTTTGGTGGCATAATAGGTTGGGACATGCCCCATTAAGTAGAATCAAGAAAACTGGTTGTATTAATGACTCTGTGTGTGATGTTGAAGGAATATGTTTAACTTGTCGTATGGAATTTTTTCGCAAACTTCGATTTGATTTGAGTAAATCTTGTACATCTAATTCTTTTGAATTGATACATATGGACATCTGGGGCCCTATAGGGTTCCTACTAAAAGCAATCACATATACTTTTTAGTTGTAGTTGATAATTTTTCAAAAGCAACATGGGTGTATTTGCTCAAGGCAAAGTCTGAGGCTTATAGCACTATTAAAGTCTTTGTTAATATGGCTTTGACACAGTTTGAAAAGAAGGTGAAAATCATCAGGTGAGATATATAATGCATTAGAAGTCAAAGATGAATAGTGTAATACCTTCTTTAATGGTCTTGGGGTTATTCATCAAACTTCTTGTGTAGATAGGCCTGAGCAGAATGGTTAGGTGGAAAGAAAACAAAAGAATTCTTTGGAAATGGCTAGGGCCCAAGAAGGTTTTGGGGTGATTGTGTCCTCACATCCACTTATATCACAAATGGGTTACCCTCTCCTGTCACTGTAGGTGTAAGACCTTATGAACAACTATTTCACACCAAACCTGACTACTCCCACCTAAAGGCCTTTGGTTGTTTGGCCTTGGCTAATAATCCCAAAAAGACAGGGGAAAAATTTGATCCTAGAGGGGTTCCTTGCATCTTCTTGGGGTATCCAAGTACTCAAAAGGGATACAAAGTTCTGAACCTAGTAACACAACAAACCTTTGTTACCAAGGATATCAAGTTTCATGAAAGTGTTTTTCCATGCAATTCCCAATGCAAAACCAACACATACTTTCACCACTTACCTATTTTTATGCCAAACACACCTGCTGTACCCATATCAGATCCATCTGTTAATGACTTACACCATGATGCAAATGATGACATTATAGTCTCTGCAGACTCAGACCACTCTGTGCCATGATCACCAACATCTATTGTACCTACATCACCCGCCTCACTTCCTCAAATTCCTTCCCCTGCCCATCCTCTCCAGCTCCTCAAATACATTCACATAATGTTCTAAGACGATCCAGTCGACTCCGTAAGACTCCTACATGGCTAGATGACTACATACATGCTGCTCCATCCCATACATATCCTACACTTGCTTACGTGCGCAATTGTGTCACAACTTGTGTCATTCAACCTTTCTCTACCTTTATGGCTCACTCAGCATATGTCCATGATCCTAGTCACTACAACGAAGCAGGAAAATTAGATCATTAGGTGGAAGCAATGAATGATGAATTAGATGCTTTAGAGCATAACCAAACATGGGATATCACTGACATTCCACCATGAAAGACGCCCATTGGATGTAAGCGGATCTATAAAACCAAGCTCAATCCTAATGGGACTGTAGAAAGATATAAAGCTCCCCTAGTGGTGTTGGGATGTAAACAACAATATGGGATTGACTACTTGGAGACCTTTGCTCCAGTAGCTAAACTCACTATTGTGAGATCCCTTCTTGCTGTAGCGACTATGGAAGATTGAATCACTTGTGAAATGGATGTCAAGAACGCGTTCTTGCATGGTAATCTACTAGAGGGTGTCTAATGAAGCTTCCCTAGTCGTATACTCACGCACGTGCTAGGATCCATGTCAACTAGGGGGAGCAAATTCCTGCTCCATATAAGGCGTGCAAATTGAAAAAGTCCCTCTATGGACTTAAACAAACACCTCACCGATGGTTTTCAAAACTTTCCATTGCTCTCAGGAGGTTTGGTTTCACATAATCTCGAGTTGATTACTCTCTTTTCACTCTTGTCAAGAACAAAGCTTTTATGGGTCTCCCAGTTTATGTGGATGATTTAATCCTCAATGCAGTAATGTTTTCTACATTAACCAAGTTTAGCATTTTCTTTCCTCCATTTTCCATATGGAAGATTTTGGTTGTCTACGCTCTTTTCTTGGGATAGAGGTTGACATATCACCTCAAGGCATTTTCTTATTTCAACACAAGTATACTATGGATTTAATCAAATAGTTTGGTCTCTTACATGCTCGAAAGTTGCAGTTACCTATAGCTCCACAACAAAAACTTACACCTACTCTTGGTGATCCCTTACCCAACCCTCTCCCTTACCAAAGATTAATTGGCAAACTTCTTTATCATAACCCGCCCAAATATTTCCTACACAGTTCATATGCTCAGCATATTTATGCAGCACCCCACAACTACACACTTTCAAGCAAATAAACGTGTCCTTCGTTACTTTTTATCCTCTCGTCAACAAGGTATACTCCTAGCCTCTCACTCTGCTGTTGTGCTTACTGCATATTGTGATAATGACTGGGCGGGTTGTCCCATGTTACACAAGTCTACTACTGGCTTTTGTGTCCTTGGCTTATCTCCCATTTCATGGAAGTCTAAGAAACAAAGGTTGCGGCATGTAGTATTGATGAAGATGAATATCGTGCTATGGCCCCTTACTACCTGTGAAATATCATGGCTGCAACAACTATTTAAAGATCTTGGCTTGAAACACCTTGCTCCAGTGATGCTTCAATGTGACCATGAAGTTGCTCTCTCCATTATCGTGTGCATCATGTTTTCCATGAACGTACCAAACACGTTGAAATTGACTATCACTATCGTTACGTAGTACTTGACTAAATAATTACTACTATCCCCAACAGTAGGTTCAACTATATGAGACTTGTGCAACAATGCCTGGACTCAAAACCCGATCCTGAGCTCTGCCTTCAAACTTGCAAAAAGGGACCCACCCTGGAGGTTTGGGTGGTATTTCTCCCTCCGAAGCTTTAGTCAGGTATCAGCAGTATGAAGGAACTTTTAGAGAGAGAAAGTAGAGAGAGAGAGAGAGAGATAATTTATGGCAGAATAACAATACTATGCGCTGAAAAACGTACCTTTCCCCTGATTCCAAGGACTATTTATAGTGTCTGAAATGACTGTTGTACCTTGATGTCACCCTAATTTGGGAGCATCTGATTGGCTAAGCAATAATATTATGACATGTGGTGATCATTGATTGGAGAGTGTACATCATCTATTATAATAAGATGCCCTTGGCTTTTACTTGGCCTAAGTACATATTGAATGGCCTGAAGAAGGGCTAGTTCAACTTCCTTTATTCAGAAAAGGTGTACTTTAGTCCATACATTGTTCTGGGCCATGTACTTTACTACTGCAGCAAAGTGCCACATGTAGGTTTGTGATGAGGCCACGTGTCCCATTTATAGCCATTGATATTTCAGGCTACAACATTTGCCCCTTAAAAGAGGATTTTTACCAGCTTAGGCGCCAAGACGGTTGGAATTTTCTTTTAAGCGACATGAACTCCCCTATCTTTTTCAAGATGAAATGGACGCCATTTAGCCGGTCTTAACAGGTTAACCCTAAAGAGTTTTTTGAATGCAACGGTTACTTTACCGGAAGGGGAGGTCATTTTTACCTCCCTATAAATATGTCCCCTTGTCCTTTCTGAAATCATTTTCATATCCTTGAGAGAACTTTTTAGAGCGAGAGACTCTGCTCAATTTCTTACTGATCCTTAGAGAGAGAAAGAGCCTTCGTCCAAGACTTCACTAAGTTTCTTCAATCCGTCCAAGATCTTCGCTAACGTTCTTCCATCCGTCCTTGTAATTTCAAAAGGTATTCCTTTTGTTAATGTTTACTTTGTGTCTTTCCTTTTTCATTCTTTTTAAGAAAAAATGGATTCGTCCTCTTCATCGAACAATCCCGACCGCTTAAGGGTTGGTCTTAACCCTAGAACAAAGAGCCTTTCTTCCTCGGCATATTCTAGAGTTGGGCCTATTCTAGCCGGACATGCATTTTATTTATTTGGACATGGACGGCAAAGACAGACGACACAGTCATTACCTGTGCAGGGTAATCTGGCGCGCGTCAAGCAAACAACTCGTATTAGACGAGGGGTGAATCTCCAGGCCTCTAGCTGGGAAATGAACATATCAACAGACCGAGTCCTTGAAGGATGGGAACGTGAGATTCAAAGTTCTCGGCCAGCCAATCGAACTCCCTCTCCTAAGATCGTCCAGGAAGAGAGGATCCCCCAAAGGACCTTTGAGGCCAGCCCGTTCGGACAAGTTGCGGTGATGGACGAGTCTAATGAGGTGGAAGTCTCCTCAAACTCGTCCTATGACTCGGAGGAGCCGTCCACTAGTCTTCTGAAATTAGACGGCGTTTAGGTCCCCTATCAGACCCTAGATTCATCCTGGCCGACAATAGTTGGCTTGGACGAGTAGGATCGGACCTTAGACATTTTTCTTCTGCAATACCAATACCGAGGTTCTCCTTCGTACTGCCAGGTAGGGAGGATATCGTAGTAAGTGAACCAGCCGGCCACTTTGCCATTTATCGCCTGGCCTTGGACGCAGGGTTGTGATTTCCCTTGCACCCATTCATAAGTCGCCTACTTCATCATTACAACATTGGCCACAATCAGCTTGCTCTTAACTCATGGCAGAATATTCTGACTTTTTTAGCCGTCTGTGAGTTAAAGGTAGTTGATCCCTCTTTGGCCACATTTACCCAGATACATTACATATCTAAACTCCCCAAAACAATAGATGGAGCTTGGTTCAGCGTCTGCAACCGTCATGGTTTCCTGACGTCTTGGGATAAAACATCTAAGATGCATGCTTGGAAGGCAGAGTTTTTATTCGTCTAAGCTCCCTCCGAAGCAGTTGCCAGACGTTGCTGCTATTTCAGCCGAGCCCCCACTAATACCGGCCGAACGACTTCATTCCTGGAGCTGGAAGATGATTCCGCCGAGGAAATGATGGAGTACTTCCGAATTGTGGAGTACTCGACCCCTAATAATTCGTCATTCAAGGGCCCGTCCAACTGGATTCCCTTTAAGGAGATGTTTTGTAATGACAACTTTCTGGTTACCGCAGCCTTGCGGGGAAGGCCGAGGATAGAGGTATATTTGCTCAGAATCCGCTAAGTAAATAGCTTCATCTTATAATTGTATCTTTACCTTAGTGCATTTTTTCCTTTTCAGCTGCAGCCAAAGCCGTCCTAAAAAATTCTTGGGTAGGAGACATAAGTATGTCTAAATTCACTAGCACGTTGTGGAAAGAGTACTACAAGTCCGGCTCTAAAAAGAGGACGGATACCTTGGTTAGTAAAAATTTTCTTTTTTCTCTTTTCTTTTTTTTTCTTTCTTGGACGAACCCTTCTTCAGAATGAAAGGCATCCAAGAAGCATCAGCCCGGTCTTCTTTGACCCATGAGGCTCGTCCACGGGATGAGCCATCGCATCTGGACGCCCCCTGCTCCGAAGAGGAAGGCGGATAAATCGAGGTGAAAGTGACAAAGTTTTCTTTGTATATGTATAAGATAACCTTTACAACGCCGGCTTCCCTCTCTTGTATGACCTCATCTTGGGAAGTAATAGTGTTATTGATTTGCTGGACGAGTTCTTCCTTTTAGTTGCTCGCAACTTCCATGAGAAAGGCGTCCTAACCCCTGGTGGCCGGTTTTCTTCCTGGGGGAAGCGTTGTCCATAACGCTTTTTCAACTTTCTTGGACGAACTACCACTCAGCTAGGAAAAATTGGATGACGGTTGGTCTCCTTCTTTAGTAAGACCTCGTCCAGGGGCCAACTTTAGTTGAGTCTTGCCAATCTCCTTCTTTGGGCAAGCCCCGTCCAAGTTGGAATTTTGCTATCCTTATGATGATTACTCTTTTTTTTTCTGACGCCTTTGTTTTTAACTTAACTCTTTTCAGAAAAATGCTCCAACGTCCAAGGCGTTGGCGGAGAAAGCGGCCACAAAGAAGAGGTCGGCCACAACGGGAGACACCCCTCCTCCCAAAAAATCCAAAGGCTTCACGACCAAGAAAAAGAAAACTGACCGGCCTCTTGTGCCCAAGGTCGAGATTCCCCCTTCAATGGAGGAAGCTCCCCCGTCAGCCGGAGAGAAGGCCATGGTTCCCTATACCGGCCCAGTGGGTTTGACACCCTCCATTACTCCGAGCAACCGGACGCGGTTGTACTCCTGGACGAGGCCGAGAGGACCGAAAAGCAAGCTTCTCAGCCGGACACGGCTGTGGACGGATTGACTTTTCTGGGCCGGTAGCAGGGCTGGTATCACAGATGCCCCAGGCTTATAGATCGGCCTCTCGATCTTCTGATGAGTCTTACGATTCTAACATAGTTAGAACCCTGCGCGTGGGCGAACGTCCAATGAGTCCGTCCAACAAATTGGTCATGGTTAAACCCGTCCGATATACTAACGAGTCTCCTCTTTCATATAAAGGCAAAGGGGCAGCTAAAGTAGCTCCTGACGGTTCTCCGATCTTATTGGACGACGATTCCTCGGCGGCCTTTGCGATGATGACTTCGACCGATCATGAGAAGCTCAAACAGGAGCTATTCAAATGCTTCCCTGAGCCTTACATTAAAGGCTTAAGAGGGGCCTCATCTGGGCATCTAGGCTACATGTCTCAACTAGCTGCTGAGGTACAGTCTTTATGTGTCCGTCGTCTTTTTTTTTATTCTTAGCAAATAATATAACTTTTGCAATCGTTTGGACATGCTTTAAACTTCTGTTTTTCACCTTTTTTCTCGCAGTATAATAACTGAGGACTCGAAATTGTTGCTCTGAAAAGAGAATAAGCAACTCGTCCGGGATGCCACCAAAGCTGCGGACCAGGCTCAATTCTCCATGGCCGAGCAGGAAGTCTTGCATCGCCAGTCAATTAAAGCTTGGGAGAGGCGTTCGGCTGAGCTGGAGTCGGCCAACCAGAGATACATCCTCCAACTACCCGAGCTTTTAGACGAAAAGGCCGCCCTTGAGCTAATTATCAAGGATTAAAGGAACACGACCCTTCTGACAGTCGTTGAGCTTCAGAGAGAGGATTGCTACCTCCGGGCAAAAAATCACGAGCTGCACAAGGAGGCCACTGAGGCTTTTGAGGCGGCCAAGGAGTCACTGAATGAGGTGATAAACACCTCCAAGACTTGCGCAGTGAAGGCCTTTGAAATGCTTGCCGAATCCGACCACGTTCCTAGATATGAACGTCGTCTGGAGGTTCAGGAAAGCCTTCACAAAGCCACCATGGCCGGAAGGGAGCTCCCAGTCTTCGAAGAATCTTCGAACGACGAGGGAGAGGAGGAGGAGGCCGACCCAGAGACTGAAGCAAATGTTTCCAACAATCCTCCCGAGCTGGACGCTTAGTTTTTTTTTTTCTTTTTGATCTTAGCCGCAGACCTTTTGTACTTAGCGTAGCATTTTTTTTTTTTTAGCCTAGGTTGTAATCTTCTTTGCGTTTTTATAAGAGAGTCTCTTTTTTCACTTATTGTCTCTTATTTCCATTTTGCTAATAGTTTAATAATTCAATCTAAATAACTTTCCCAATTATAGGCAAATTGTTTTGGCCGAAGATGTAGATAGTCCCCTCATGGACGATCTAATCCAATCATAAGAATAATAACACTAAGTGCCAAAATTGTTCGGCCTGAAATGTTAGACTTATTCGTCAGAACTTTACTCAAAGTTGCACCAAAGGCTTGGTTTTCTGTTCAAGGACGTTTTGCTACTTGCATTAGTATATTTAATATGTATCCCCCCCTTCTTGGACGAAGAAATTTTAGTAATTTTCTTTGTTCTAAGAAGGAGAACGACCGTGCTTGATGATGGTATACTATGCAAAGTATAATCTAGGATTGTGGCAATCCGTCCATCCTTGTTAAAGCTTGCAATAACTTATTCCTTTACTAAGGTGGTTATCACAGTGAGTGGCCTTTGAATGGAAAATAAGACCCTTTTACTAAAATTTCTTAATTCCAGCCACCTTCGTTTAGGAGATTGATGTTACCTTTATAAGTTTATCAACTGGTGGCCTTCGTCATGTGTAATCCTTAATGGATTTTGACATGTTGGCCGATCTCCTAATAGAAGGTGTTTGTGTTTTGCTGTTCTTTTTTGAATATTTGTTCTAGACCACCGGCTTGGCGGTTTTCAGTAAGAAGGATAAGGCAAAGGTTGATTTAGCGGCATTATACCGTAACTACACCATAGAGTTACGACGAGGCACCCACCATAGGGTAGCTTGATTCACCATAGGACCAAGACTTACAATGTTCTTCCTAACTCACCATAGAGAGAGGACTTACTGGAACACCACCATAGGAGTCCAAATACTTAGTGTCACATGACAACCAAGATCAAATGCTAGTGATCACCATTGATCGACTAGTCGCCAATGCCTTCGCAAGACATGGCGTGCCCCAAACTGGACACCAAAATTTAGGTCTTACAAACCTCCCCCACTTAAAGTGTTTGGCGACCTCGTCAAACGTACATGGATCCCACACCATGCCCAACTCGGATCCAACACCAAGTTGCAAACAAGATTCGAAATTTGCCCGCTCAAATTAAGAACCTCCGAATGAAACCTTTCATTCAACCAAAACCAGAAAAAACCCTTTCACCTCAATGTTATTTGCTTACATCTCACAAACGACACTGACAAGAAGTTACTGTGATGATTGCACAAAGCCAACCCGTGAGGTAAAGTCGAACTTACACCCCAAACAGTAGATTCATGCAATCCCCACTCATTCCCAAGACATCGGGCTAGCCGTTGAACTACATCAACGACTAACACGCTGCCTTAGTACAACCAATGTTAAAACCCATCCCAACACCAACTCGTCAAGACAGTCAAGTCTTAGACTAAACAAATCATCGCATACAACTTGCAAACCAAATGCATCCAAGACCTGGTTTTCATCGTCAGCCCCAACTAACGACAAACACCATGCCATGGTATAACCACACACAAAAGCAAAGTAGAAATATGGGGTACGCAGACCTAGTCCAATATTACAAACCAAACCAAATACGAATTATTAAGCACACCCACACTTAGTTACAAAGAAATTTCAGAAGCCATAATACTTACACATTCTAGCTGTAAAACCAAGTATCACCATCGACAGATTTGGGTCGTTTTCACATTTTAACATTTACGCCAGCGTCCATCAACTTCAACGCTCCTATACTTGGCGAAAGATCTTCTTCTTCAGTCGAACCATCACTTCCACCTTCGCCCACAATTGCTGCAAGCCTTTGCCGTTTTGGACAGTCCCTCGCGAGATGAGGACCTGTGCAAATGTAGCATCCACTTTCCCATTTCTTGGACTTCTGAGAACCACCATTCTCCTCCGAAGTTTCACCCCTTGTATTAGGAAATTTACGCTTTTCTATATCACTTCTCTTATCTTTATTGTAATACCCCGTATTTTTATGCATTTATTGAGATTATTTAAAAGCCTATTTAAATTTTATCTTCAAAACTCATTTTAAACTATTTTAGAATCACATTGGAGGGAATCAGTTGGAGGGAAATATAGTTTGAATTTTAAAAGTTATTTTAGTAATTTTTAACAATAGCTGCTCCTGTCATTATCTTATTTATTTAATTAGTTATTTAAACAAATATTTGATAACTAATTTTATAAAATTCAAAATTCATTTTTGGGTAATAAAATTAGATTATACTCCCTCTGTTTTTTTTATCATTCCTACTTTTCTGTGCGCGTCTTCCAATGCACGTTTTAAAACTTAAATATCTTTCATTATATATTAGTAAAAATTATAACGATTGAATATTAATAAAGTACTAATTGAGACGAATCAAACAAGACCCAACATGACTATGTTTTTTCTTATAAATTGAGAACATTTGAGAAAATTCTCTCTATGCATGAATAGTGTCAAGATTCCAAGTGAGAAAGATAAAAAAAAAACAGAGGGAGTACATTTTACCATGTAATTTTTGGATTTTTTATAAGTGTTGTTTTGGAAAATCAATTCTTTTAAATAAAACCGAAAACTTTAAATATTTAAAATATTTTCTTAAATCTTATAAAATCAGATTTTTATGAGATTTCTATTGAGTTAGAAATTATGGGATTTTAATTGATTTGGGAAGACTTAACAATCTCTTTAAAATCAAACAAAATTGATTTTAGGAAAGAATTTTTACAAATAAAGGGAAGAGTTATTTTTATTTTTTTCAAAAGAAAAAGAAAAAAAAACTGCATTATACAGCTGCTGCACGGCATCTTTGTGATGTTGCAATTTTTTTTTTATTTTTTTTAAAAAATTCTTTTGCCCTAGATTTAATAATTTAGGAAAGTTTTACCTCTTTTCTACCCTATTTTACACTATAAATACCCCTCTAATCCTTCACTTTCTCTTCACCAAAAAAATATTGACAGTTCCTTATAAGGTTTTCCCTAAAGTGAGTGGTCTCTTTGAGTAGTTCTAGTTTTTTCACCGAGGAGTTTTAGTGGGAGGTTTTGTAAGTGCTCTATTTTTTTTAAAATTGTTTTAATTCCTATTTTTTGATCTTTTTAAGTTTTATAAAAACATGTTTTAATTGTTTGAGCATAAATCATGTCTATAATTAGTTAGTTTAGCATAATTTTCTTTTAGAGTTCATATATTGTTCATCATTTTGATTAGAACTAGTTTATAATTAATAGGAGGATTTCCTTCGTGAACATTGCCTTACTAGTTGATTTTCTTGTTTCGTGAATTATCAAGGTACGTTTACGTGGCTTGATATTTAATTATTATGTATACATTAGTTATATGTGTTTTAGTATAAATTATATGAATTGGTATATGCAATTGGTTTAATCAAACCTTCTCATCATTTAAGCTAGATAAAATTAAAGCTTGTATTTTCTCTTGCTTTGTTGACTCGTAGATATGCTAAATCAATCAAATATTGTTTTGTTTCTTTTAGAAAAGTAAATAAAAAAATCAATTTGCATGTATAATCCATTTTTTTTATGAAGGAATCCACTTTTGCAAATCAGTGGCTTTGAGTAACTCAAAAATATTAGCATGAGTTTTAGTTTTAAAACTTTAAATTATCTTTTTTTTTTAATTCCCTATAATTAAGTTTGTTTCTCATAATTCTTTATTTGAATTAAAGGAAAGGTTTACCCCTACGTTATTCTTATTACAATTACCACTTGGCTTTGTTCAAGAAGGGTTCTTCCAAGTCCACTAATTGGCATCAAGGTTACTCCAATGTCTTTATATTCATAAAGGGATACTAACTTGGGGGCTGTGCACACTTAGGATCCGCGGATAAAGGAAAGGGGTTTAAGTTAAGTTCTTATATTATTATTTTCCACTTTTAATGGAATTATTAAAGGAGATATATTCTTTGGTGTTAACATGAATTTAATAATGGATTGATCTTATCTTTTGTTATCACTAGAATTGTGAAATAAAGCATGTTTATGAAAGTATGTGAATTATATATTTACAAGTTTACAAGTCTTGCACGTATTTATACTCAGTATTTCATCTGACTCGTATTTCCTATTTATTTTGGCTTTGCCCTACTTTCCTTACGGGGAGTAGTTTGCAGGTCTATTGATGATTCATGATGCATGGGAGAAGCCTTTTGGGATCATTAGAATTAGATCAATATTTTAGTAGCCTTTAGACTTTTCATATTAGTATTGTGGTTTTTGGATAATAATATTATTTTTCTAAATAAAGTTAGAAGTTTCCGCTGCATATTTTGTGTATCAAGTTATAGTATTGCCAAAATATATTTATATTTGGTGGTAATACCCTTAAGTTTCTCTAAGTATTTTACGAAAGTATAAATTTTTAAAGTGGAGAAATTTTGGGGTGTTACAAAGTGGTATCAGTTTAAAAGCCTAGGGATATGAAACTGAAATCTAAAATGAATGGGTAGACTTAAAGATGAGCATATAGGTTAGAGAGTTTCGCATTTTTTTCATATTTATATTATTTATGCATAAAAATCTATTTTATTATTTGAGGAAAAACGATTGATTTGGATAAGTTGGGTTGTCAATGCTTCTGGCAAGGAAAGGCTTGGGCTCTCACCAACGTTGCGTGTAACCAACCCTTTCCTGGGAAATTCATTGGCCCGACTATTCTTTGTCATGAATCAAGTACCCATTAAAAAATATATTTGGAAAAAGAAAAGGTTGTAAAAATAATTTTGGCAAGAAAATTTTTAGCATTTTATGTGCATAAGTAGAGTAAGATGATAGACTTTGATTTTTTTTTTCCGAGTACCTAAATAGTAGGCCGATTTTTATCAAGTTTCATTATTATGTTTAGGACTATTCTTTTGTGGAAAAAGGAGAAACAAATTGCGTTATGCAACTTTATTTGGTTAACTATTTGCAAATTAAATGCTTACTTGTTAAATTTTAAATTTCAGATGCTTGAGTTTGTAAGGGATACTTACTATGATGCCGCCTATTTTAAAAGGTATTATCACACTAAAGCATTCTTTATTCAAGGAATTCATCTTTATGCCAAGTTCTTAGTTTCACAAGGAAGAAGAGAAATGAGGGCTGACCCTTGGAAAATTCTTCTAACTCTTATTCACTTACCTAGAATTCCAAAGTATGAAAATCTTTTTAGGAAATATGAGGATGTACTATTGAATGAAAATGAGTGGAATAAGCGTGAACACGTGCATAAAGGGGTATGGATAGCTGATATGTTGACATTTGAGGGAGACTTATACTATGCAGAGAAGACATGGGAAAGGAACTTAGAGTCTACATCTAATGCTACCATAGAAGTTCCGATAACTGATTCGCTTATGTCTGAAGCCTCATCATCTCATCATATTATACCACCATCTGTTCGATCTACAAGTCCAGAATATACACCTACAACTCCTAAAGATAACACTTTAAAGGCACGATAAAACCCTCTTAAAGAAGTGCCACCGAGTCCTGAATACTCACCCATGTCGTCGGCCGCCTATGAAAGAGAATTTGGAGGGAGGTAGTCTTACCTATGATTTAATATGAATAGGATCTTCATCTTAGGCTTAAATAATTGTCAGTAGTTGACAAGTTAATGTAGTAACTTTATGGGGTTATTATTACTATTATCATTTTTTTGTTGCTTTCGAATAAAGAAACCATGTATGTAATTTGATTATTATTAATGAGATGGTTTACCTGTTATCTGTTCATTATATGTTCGTTTAGTTAAGATCTATTGTTCTCCACTCAGGAAGATGTCTCAAAGGCATAGGGGTGGAAATAGTGTCAAATTGAATTATGCTTTGAAAAAGTTGACCGAAATAGCAGCTGCCTTATCCCAAGCTGCAAACGCCCCACCCCCGAAGTCCGATGAATTAGATGCATTTGGAGAAGTATTTAAGAGGGTGTCTGCTTCAAAACCCCATTACTACAATGGGAAAGAGGACCCAGCTAGTCTTGAAAACTGGATTAGGGAATTTGACAAGCTTTTTGATGCCATCAACTGCCCAGAAGAGCTTAAGCTGAATAACACAGTGTATTATCTGAAGGAGGAAGAAGATCTTTGGTGGAGCCAAAGGAAAAATGATTTGACGATTTAGCCCAATTTTGGATGGACCGAGTTGAAAGAAGCCTTAAGAACCAAGTTTAACCTACCCACTTAAGAAAGTAGAAAAGTATGGAGTTCATTAACCTTAGGATGGGGGCCATGTCCATTTCAGAATACTACAGTTAGTTCATAGAGCCACTTGTAGAATAAATGCTATTTGCTGCGGTTAAAAAGTGCCATATTGTTGCGGTTTTGGGCGCGCAGCAATTAAGGGCGCAACAATAGGTAATAATTATATTGCTGCGGTTTTAAACCGTAGCAATATCTACAAATATTGTTGTGGTATTTAAGTCAAACCGCAGCAATATTATTATGCATTATCTAATTAACATGGAATATTGCTGCGGTTTTGGGCTTGAAACCGCAGCAATATGTTATAATTAACAATAAAAAATAGGGATATTGCTGCGGTTCCTATTAAAAACCGCAGCAATATGTACTGCTACAGACAAAATATATATATATATTTTTTTTTTTGCATATTGTCATCAAATTTGATATATAAAAATGCTGAAAAAAATAAAACACAACAAATTCAAAGTAATGATAAACAAAACTTTCTCAAATAATTGAGATACCAGTTTTAACTAAAGCAACACAACATATGCATAAACAAAAACTGACTTCAAACATTTACATTGTTCTTTACAAATCTGATAAATAACTCTTTTCATTTCTTCATTTGTTTTTGGTCGTCTCTGTCTCTGTCATATTGCTCAAATAAGTTGTATTTTTCGCAGTCTTTTCTTTCACCTGAAATTCTCTTGAACCTTCCAACAAACACAGAAGGCATACAGAGAGAATTACGGGTGAAAAAAAAATAAACAAAAAAAACAGAACTGGATCTATATATCCAAGTATTGATATCAACTCCTGAGATAAAAAAAATGCAAGGAGTATTCAATCTGAAAACGAGGAAGTCTTCGATCTGAAAATGAGGAAATCTTCAAGTCTTCATGAAATCTTCCAGCCTGATAATGACAGAACGGCCGACGAAGAGGAGAGAGGAGAGAGATTGTGTGAGGGAGCAACGATTGAGACGAAGAGGAGAGATATCACGTCAAGGAGCAACGACTGAGGACTGAGGACTGAGGAGAGAGATGAGAGAGATGAGAGAGGCGCATGAGTTGGAGAGAGAGATTAGAGAGGCGCATGAGTTGGAGAGAGAGATGAGAGAGGCACATGAGTTGGAGAGAGAGGCGCATGAGTTAGCAAAAAGGTTTAGGGTTTGGATTTTATCAGTGGGGAGGCGCGAGAATGAGGAGCGTCTCTTAAGTGTTTGCTTTATATTGCTGCGGTCCTACGTGGAAACCACAACAATATTAGCTCGCCTGGCCCCGCATTTTGTTAAAAATTAATCTGTTGGACAATATTGCTGCGGTTTTGGGTGGGAACCGCAGTAATATTGTCAATTTCTATTTTTTTCTTTTTTTTTTGCGTGTTATATTGCTGCGTATAGGTAAAACCGCAGCAATATCACCGTAGCAAATAGCATTTATTCTACTAGTGAGCTAATGAGATTTGCACCTGAAGTAGTGCCCACTGAGGTTCTTAAGGCTCAAAGATTTGAGCAAGGCTTGACCCTATCTTTGCAAGGAAAGCTCGGAGGAGCCACCTTTAGCACCCTTGATGAGGTTTATGGGAGAGTTGCCCACTTGTGTGGGATCAGAGGGAAGGAACTAGAGGGAAACTCTTCAGGAGAAAAGAGGAAAGGGAATGGCAACTACCAGAACCAGGGGAATGAGAAAAAGTTTAAGGGAGGAAGCGAAAGAAGAGATGGAAGAAACCTTGGGGCTAGGACCAATGATCAGACTTTAAGGAATCAATGAGGCGGAGAGAGGCCCAAAATGGTGTTCCATTGTAAGAAGTGTAACAAGAACCACCCAGGAAAAGATTGTGAAGGGAAGCCAGTGACTTGTAGGTATTGCCAAAAGCTAGGTCATCGTGAGTATGAATGTTACTGGAAATCTGAAGGAAAACCACCTATTCCTGCCCAAGATAACAAGACCATAGCTTCTAACCCGTCTAACCCTACTCAACAATCTAGGAGTGCTAATCCAGGAAACGGGAATGAAAATAGTCAGACCAAGGGGCGAATCTTTGCAATAAATGGTTGTGAGGCCGAGGCCACATCTGATGTGATAGCTGGTACTTTTTCTGTTAATTCTATGCCTGTTAAAGTTCTATTTGATTCAGGAGCATCACATTCATTCATGACTAGGACCCTATGTGAACGTCTAGGACTAGTCAGTCCATAATACATTTCTGTCAGTTTTGCATTATCATCAAGAGAAGAATTGCATTGTTCTAAGTTGTATAGGCAGGTACCTCTACTTATAGCAAGAATAGAATTTCCGTCTGACTTGATTGAGTATGAGATGAAAGACCTAGATGTCATCCTTGGGATGGATTGGCTTGGAAAATATAAGGGTCATATCAATTGTGAGGATCAAAAAAAGTAATTTTAACCGGACCAAACAAGGTTAGGGTGACTTACAGGAGGGAAGGGAAACAAAAGGGCCTACGGATAATTTCCGCCTTGCAACTATAGTCTTGTATAAAGAAAGGGTACCCATTGTTTATGTGTAGTGTTCAAGAAATAATGGAATAGGTTGAATCTAGAAAGGTGCCAGAGGTGAGTGAGTTTCCAAATGTTTTTCCTGACGAGATTCCAGGAATGCCACCAGTGAGAGATCTTGATTTCACCATAGACTTAGTGCCCGGAACAGGACCAATCTCTGAGGCCCCATACCGAATTGCACCTGCAGAAACGAAGGAACTAAAAGTCCAACTGGATGAGTTGTTGGAGAAAAGATACATCAGGCCAAGCTCTTCACCATGGAGTGCACCAGTACTGTTTGTGACTATCAAGAACAAATACCCACTTCCGAGAATAGATGATCTGTTTGACCAACTCAAGGGGGCTGGAATCTTTTCTAAAATAGACCTGGGATCTGGTTATCATCAATTAAGGAGTGCGGAGAATGATATCGCAAGGATAGCCTTTAGGACTCGCTATGGACATTATGAGTTCACGGTGATGCCTTTTGGTTTGACTAATGCACCTGCAGTTTTCATGGATTTGATGCATAGAACTTTCAGAACGTTCTTGGATAAATTTGTTGTTGTTTTCATCGACGACATTCTGGTTTACTCTAAGGATAGGGAGGCACATGAGGAGCATTTAAGACAAGTTTTGTCAAAGTTGAGAGAGCATCAGTTATATGCTAAGCTTTCTAAATGTGAGTTTTGGTTGGAGGAAGTTGCATTTTTGGGCCATGTGATCTCGAAAGAGGGTGTTTCAGTGGATCCCGCTAAGATTCGAGCTGTTACTGAATGGCCTACTCCGAAGAGTGTATCTGATATAAGGAGTTTCTTGGGTTGGCCGGATATTACCGAAGATTTGTGAAGGACTTCTCTAGGATTTCGAGGCCTATGACTAACTTGATGAAAAAGGAGTGTAAATTTATTTGGAGTTCAGAGTGTGAGGAGGCATTTCAGAACTTGAAGAACAGGTTAACTTCAGCACCAGTTTTAGCATTGCCAGATGAAGGTCAACAATATGATGTTTATAATGATGCATATATATGGCTTAGGGTTTATACTAATGCAAAACCGAAGGGTGATTGCTTATGCTTCGAGGTAATTGAAACCTTATGAGGTGAATTATCCAACTCATGTTTAGAATTAGCTGCCATTGTGTTCGCCTTGAAGATTTGGAGACACTATTTATATGGAGTAACTTGTAAGATTTATACAGATCATAAGAGCTTGAAGTACATATTTACTCAAAAGGAGTTGAACATGAGGCAAAGGAGATGGTTAGAACTCATTAAGGACTATGACTTGGATATCCAGTATCATGAAGGGAAGGCTAACGTTGTGGCTGATGCTTTGAGTAGGAAGACTAGTCATTCGATTAATGCAATAATATTGCCAGATCAGTTATGTATGGAGTTTCAGAAGATGAACTTGGAAGTCATGGAGCTAGGAAGCGTAGAAGAACTACTAGGTGCCATAGCGATCCAACCTTCTATTCTTGATGAGATCAGGGAAAGTCAAGCTGGGGATGATAAATTGGAGAAAATTAAGGAGAAAATTCAAGAGGGCCAAGCACTAGACTTCAAAATATTTGATGATGGCAGTGTGAGATTCAAAGGAAGATGGTGTGTGCCTCAGAATCAAGGGGATCTTAAGCAGAAATTGATGGAGGAAGCTCACAACTCACCATACTCAATGCATCCAGGGGAGATAAGTTGTATAAGGATTTGAAGAAGACTTTTTGGTGGTCAAACATGAAGAAAGAAGTTGCTGAATTTGTGGCTAAGTGTCTTACTTGTCAAAAGGTAAAGATTGAACATAAGAGACCTCAAGGGATGGTCCAACCTTTATCTCAATGGATTTTGTGGGAGCCTTGCCCAAAAGTAAGAAAGGAAATGATACTATTTGGGTGGTAGTGGACCGTTTGACTAAGACCGCAGTTTTTATACCAATGAAGAATACTTGGTCGATGGATCAATTGGCTATAGCCTATGTGAAGTTCGTAGTGAAGTATCATGGAGTACCAAAGGACATCATCTCTGATCGAGATTCTAGGTTCTTATCGAACTTTTGGCAAAGTGTGCAAAAAGCAATGGGGACCAAGCTACTGATGAGTACCGCTTTTCACCCAGCTACTGATGGGCAAACTGAGAGAACTATTCAGACATTGGAAGACATGTTAAGATCTTGTGTAATGGAGTATCAAGGATCATGGGAAGATTACTTGGATTTGATTGAATTCTCCTACAACAACAGTCATCATGCAAGTATTGGAATGGCACCGTTTGAAGCTTTGTATGGTCGAAAATGTCGAAGCCCGATATGTTGGAATGATATAAGTGAAACGATTGTACTTGGGCCAGAATTTATCGAGGACACCGTGAAGCAAATCAGGTTAATTCAGGAAAAGATAAGAGCCGCCCAAGATCGACAGAAAAGCTATGCCGATTTGAAGAGGAGGGATGAGGAGTACGAGGTTGGAGAAAGCGTCTTACTCAAAGTTTCTCCGACAAAAGGGGTAATGAGGTTTGGAAAGAGAGGCAAGCTAAGCCCAAAGTACATTGGACCCTATAAAATTTTGACCAGGGTTGGCAAGGTGGCTTATCGTTTAGAGTTACCTAATGAGTTAAGCAAGGTACATAATGTCTTTCATGTGTCACAATTGAGGAAGTATATTGCAGATTCTTCTCATGTGTTGCAGCCTGAATCTATCGAATTGGATGAGACCTTAACCTATGAGGAAAGACCGATTAAGATCCTAGATAGCAAAGTCGTAGTACTAGAAACAAGGATGTAAAGTTATTGAAAGTTCTTTGGTCCAATCACAAAACCGAGGAAGCGACTTGGGAGGCTGAGGACGAAATGCGTAGAAAGTACCCAGAGTTGTTCATTGAGGTTAGTAGAGTTACGGGGGCGTAACTCCCTTTTTAAGGGGGGTAGAATGCGATAGAGTTTCGCGCGCTTTTACATTCTTAGAGCATATAGAGTCGTTATATTGCATCTTACATGTGCATTCATAATTTTAGCATGAAAACAAATATTTTTAAAATCTTTGTAAGTTTCGGGACGAAACTTCTTTTAAGGGGGTAGACTATAATACCCCGTATTTTTAGGCATTTATTGAGATTATTTAAAAAACTTTTAAATTTTATCTTCAAAACTCATTTTAAACTATTTTAAAATCACATTGGAGGGAATCATTTGGAGGGAAATATAGTTTGAATTTTAAAGGTTATTTTAGTAATTTTTAACAATAGTGCTCTTGTCATTATCTTATTTATTTAATTAGTTATTTAAACAAATATTTGATAAATAATTTTATAAAATCCAAAATTCATTTTTGGGTAATAAAATTAGATTATACATTTTAGTATGTAATTTTCGGATTTTTTATAAGTGTTGTTTTGGAAAATCAATTCCTTTAATAAAACCAAAAAACTTTAGATATTTAAAATATTTTGTTAAATCTTATAAAATCAGATTTTTATGAGATTTATATTGATTTAGAAAGTATGGGATTTTAATTGATTTGGAAGATTTAACAATCTCTTTAAAATCAAACAAAATTGATTTTAGGAAAGAATTTTTACAAATAAAGGGAAGAGTTATTTTTTAAAAAAAAAGTAAAAAAGAAAAAAAAAATTTTTGCTGCATTATACAGCTGCTACACGGCAGCTTTGTATGTTGCAAATTTAATTTAATTTATTTTAAATTCTTTTGCCCTAATTTTAATAATTTAGGAAAGTTTTACCTCTTTTCTACCCTAGTTTACACTATAAATACCCTCTAATCCTTCACTTTCTCTTCACCAAAAAAATATTGAGAGTTCCTTATAAAGTTTTCCCTAAAGTGAGTGGTCTCTTTGAGTAGTTTTAGTTTTTCACCGAGGAGTTTTAGCGGGAGGTTTTGTAAGTACTCTATTTTTTTAAAAGTTGTTTTAATTCCTAGTTTTTGATCTTTTTGAGTTTTATAAAAACATGTTTTAATTGTTTGAGCATGAATCATGTCTATAATTAGTTAGTTTAGCATAATTTTCTTTTAGAGTTCATATATTGTTCATCGTTTTGATTAGAACTATTTATAATTAATAGGAGGATTTCGTTCGTGAACATTCCCTTACTAGTTGATTTTCTTGTTTCGTGAATTATCAAGGTACGTTTACGTGGCTTGATCTTTAATTATTATGTATACATTAGTTATGTGTGTTTTAGTATAAATTATATGAATTGGTATATGCAATTGGTTTAATCAAACCTTCTTATCATTTAGGCTAGATAAAATTAAAGCTTGTATTTTCTCTTGCTTTGTTGACTCGTAGATATGCTAAACCAACCAAATATTGTTTTGTTTGTTTTAGAAAAGTAAATAAAAAAATCAGTTTGCATGTATAATCCTTTTTTTTATGAAGGAATCCACTTTTGCAAATCAGTGGCTTTGAGTAACTCAAAAATATTAGCATGAGTTTTAGTTTTAAAAGTTTAAATTATCTTTTTTAATTCCCTATAATTAAGTTTGTTTATCATAATTCTTTATTTGAATTAAAGGAAAGGTTTACCCTACGTTATTCTTATTACAATTACCACTTGGCTTTGTTCAAGAAGGGTTCTTCCAAGTCCACTAGTTGGCATCAAGGTTACTCCAATGTCTTTGTATTCATAAAGGGATACTAACTTGGGGGGTGTGCACACTTAGGATCCGCGGATCAAGGAAAGGGGTTTAAGTTAAGTTCTTATATTATTATTTTCCACTTTTAATGGAATTATTAAAGGAGATATATTCTTTGGTATAACGTGAATTTAATAATGGATTGATCTTATTTTTGTTATCACTAGAATTGTGAAATAAAGCATGTTTATGAAAGTATGTGAATTATATATTTACAAGTTTACAAGTCTTGCACGTAATTGTACTCAGTATTTCAACTGACTGCTGATTTCCTATTTGTTTTGGCTTTGCCCTACTTTCCTTACGGGGAGTAGTTTGCAGGTCTATTGATGATTCATGATGCATGGGAGGAACCTTTTGGGATCATTAGAATTAGATCACTATTTTAGTAGTCTTTAGACTTTTCATATTAGTATTGTGGTTTTTGGATAATAATATTATTTTTATAAATAAAGTTAGAAGTTTCCGCTGCATATTTTGTGTATCAAGTTATAGTATTGCCAAAATATATTTATATTTGGTGGTAATACCTTAAGTTTCTCAAAGTATTTTATGAAAGTATAAGTTTTTAAAGTGGAGAAATTTGGGGGTGTTACATTTATTCCCTTTACTAACGTTATTTCCCAAGGGTAAATCCACCAAGGCTTCAGCCGCAATAATGGATGCATTCAAATCTTGGACATTCTGCCTCCTAAATTCAATTTGCGCCCAAGGTTTCAAACCCGACACAAAGTTATGTAGTTTATCCTCTTCTGATATTCAAGCGATAGTCAACATTAGGGACATGAATTCGGTAACATAATCACGGACAGTACCCACATGCTTTGATTCCCTTAATTTCCCACGGGTAATCCATGAATCATTACTTGGCAGAAACTGCCTACGCAATTCAGTTTTCATTCCATCCCACATTGTAACCGCCGTATCATCGTCACTGATTTGACGTGATCTCCACCACAATTTTGCATCACCACTAAGGTATAATGCCGCTAAATCAAGCTTTGCATTATCCATCTTGTTCGTAACTTTGAAATAGTGCTCAACATCCCAGATAAAGTTTTCAAGAACCTTAGAATCACGGCTACCGTTGAAAGACTTCAGTTCTGGAATTTGGGTGCGGTCCACATTCTGGTTGCCACCACTGGAGGAACCAATCACCATCTTTAAAACCTTAATTTCACTCCGTAATTCTTCCAACGTGGCCCTTTCTTCACCACCGACAGTAGGAGTAAGAATTGCCACTTTTTCAACCAGACCTCGTAGCATACCGTTCATTTCTGATAACAGATCAGATAAAAGTTAAATTGAATATCTTACCGTGTTGACGGGGACTTCATCATTACCACCAACACCCAAATACGACTCAATACGATCAATTCGAGCCTTTGAATTTCCTCGAGACATTCTTTCCCTTCTGGCTTCGTTTTCCTTTGGATTTGATGAATTCTCCGAAAAAACGCAAGTCTGGTGGGGCTGATCTGTGCCACGACTATTTTCTTCGCAACACACTAAATAAAAACCACCCACAACCACCAGACAACGGATTTAATGAATTCAAATAGCAAGACATACAAGTAAAGAGATAGTCATAGTATGAAAGTAGATTTGTATTATATGAATTTTGCTTGGCTGGGAGCCAAGATACATGTATACATTTCTACTTTTTCATTAATGTGCTATGGCCCTTAGTTAGCAGGGAATTATACTTTCAAATTACATCAGATGTAGTATTTTTTTGAACTGTCTGAGTTCCACGTCCGAGGAATAGGACGGCCGTCCATAGCTTCTAGACGAAAGGTGCCTCTTTTAACTTCTTGGACAATCTTGTAAGGTCCTTCCCAGTTTGGTGTGAGCTTACCCATTTCTTTAGCCCGGCCGACCGCTTCCATTTTTCCCAGGACAAGATCTCCCGCCTTCAATGGCCGCCAAGCCACTCTTTTGTTAAACTCTCGAGGCATTCACAGCTTATACAGCTGCATTCTTAATAGATCATTGCCCCTGACTTCAAGAACCTGATCCACAGTCGTGCAAAGAGCATCGAAGTTGGCTTCCTCTGAATAAAGCATGACTCGTAGAGTTGGTTCCTCTATTTCAATAGGCAGGACGGCTTCCGAGCCATAGACAAGCATAAATGGGGTTTCTCCAGTCGAGTTCTTGGTCGTCGTTCTGATTCACCAAAGAACCAACTGTAACTCTTCTACCCATAATCCCTTGGCATTGTCTAGCTTCTTTTTTTTGCCGCTTGAGAGGATTTTGTTGAAGGCTTCTACTTGCCCATTTGCTTGAGGATGAGCAACGGCAGCAAAGTGAGCTTTAATGTCCTAATCGGCCAGCCATTCTTTGAGCTTAGGCATCTCAATTTGTGGTCCATTGTCAAAGACAATAGACTGAGGCATACCAAACCTTGTGATGATGTTTTTCCAGATAACCCCTTTCCATCATTAGTGGTGATCCCTCTCATAACCTCAACCTCGACCCATTTAGTGAAGTAGTCTATTGCTACTATCACAAATTTCCTCTGGCCGGCTGCTACAGAAAAAGGCCCCAAGAGATTCATTCCCCATTTGCCGAAGGGAAGGGAAAAATGAACTGGAGTCAAATAGTTGTACGCCTTCTGATACATATTGTCATGCCTCTGACAGCTATCACATTTCTTTGCATAAAGCAAAGTGTCCTCCTTTAAGGTGGACTAATAGTACTATATCCTTAAGGCCTTCTCCCCTAATGCTCTTCCCCCATTGTGAGAGGCACAAGCTCCCTCATGTAATTCTTTCAAGACATCTAACTCGTCCTCCCTAGTAATGCATTTCAGGAGTGGCCGGTTAAATGCCTTTTTGTACAAGGTTTCATCCCAAAGCTCGAACCACTTGTCCCTTGCCTTCACATAATTGGCTTCCAAGGGATCTGAGGGCAGGCGTCCAGTCTTCTTATAATCAATGATGGGATCCATTCAAACGTTTCCTCGACTGAGGAACAAAACTTGCTCTTGATCAATGCTCTTTGCCGGCTTTACCTCCCCAAACACAGTTTGCAGCATATCTCCTTCGGCCGAGCTGGCTAGTTTTGAGAGAGCATCGGCTTGATGATTCTAGACCTTGGAATTTGGTCGAGCACAAATGGCTTCAATGTTTTTATTTCTTCTTGAATCAACTTCATGTACTTCGTCATGGACGCCTCTTTACATTCAAAGTCACCATTTACTTGACTAAGAACCAGCAGAGAATCTGTCTTTGCCTCAATTTCCAGAGCTTCAGTCGCCTTGCACATTTTAATGCCGGCTAGCAGCGCTTCATACTCTGCTTCGTTATTTGAAGCCTGGAACTGAAATCTAATTGCATACTCAAACTTGTCCCCTTCTGGTGATTAGAAGATTATACCAACCTTGCAGCCGTTGGCAGTGGATGATCCATCCACCATAAGGGTCCAATGCCGCCTTCCCTCTGCTGGATTCTGAACGGATTCCACCGTAGGCCGAGTAAGCTCCACGATGAAATCAGCTAAGGCTTAACCCTTGATTGCTTTTCTGGGTTCAAATGCTAGGTCAAACATGTTCAGCTCCACGGCCCATTTTACCATTCGCCCAGAGGCATCCATCTTGTGCAGAACTTGCTTTAGGTGCTGGTCAGTATAGATGAGGATACTATGAGCCAGAAAGTATGGCCTTAGTTTTCGGCTGGCCATGAGCAGTGCTAGGCCGAATTTCTCCACCAACGAATATCTACATTCGACATATTTTAGTACATGGCTTACAAAGTACACCGGAATTTCAACTGAATCTCTTTCGGCCAGGAGGATAGCGCTCACTGCATGCGGTGATACAACTAAATATACAAACAACTTTTCCCCCTCGGTCGGACTTATCAATCGAGGCAACTGTAGGAGATGCTCTTTAACCTGCTCGAGAGCTTGCTCCGCCTCTTCGTCCACTCAAATCTTGCTTTCTTTTTTATTGTTGCAAAGAAGTGATGACATTTATCTCTAGATTCAAAAGAAAACGTCCTAGGGATCCCAGGCACCCTGTCAGACGTTGAACTTCTTTTACCTTGAACGGAGATGTCATGTCTAGAATTGCCTGAATCTTATCAAGGTTTGCTTCAATTCCTATGTGGTCGACCAGGAACCCCAAAAATTTTCCGGCCACCACTCCAAACACGCATTTCTGCGAATTCAACTTCAGCTTGAATTTTCTAAGAGTCGGGAATGTTTCTCGAAGATCCTTCATATGATCTACCTCCTTCCGGCTTTTGACGATCATGTCATCAATGTAAGCCTCCATATTCCTTCCAAAATGCGGCTGGAAGACAGTGTTTATTAGCCGTTGGAAGGTAGCTAGCGCATTTCGAATGCCCAACGACATCTTCAGCCAGCCATAGAGCCCTTTCTCAGTGATGAATGAAGTCTTGTCCTTATCTTCTGGCCACATTGGAATTTGATGAAAACCATAATAAGCATCCATGAAGCTTAATAGTGCATGCCCCGCCGTGGAATCGACTAACCGGTCTATTTTTTGCAGGAGGAACCTGTCCTTTTGATAAGCCTTAATTAGATCAATGTAGTCCACACACATCCTCCAAGTTCCATTTGGCTTGGGGACCATGACCACATTAGCAATCTAATCTGGATAATAAGTCTCCCGGATGAATTTTGATTTTAACAGCTTCTGCATTTCTTGATCAACAACTTGATTCATGGCCGGACCCAGGTGCCTCTTTTTCTGCCTGATTAGCTTTTGACTTGGATCTATGTTTAGCTTATGAACGGCAACTTCGGGATCAATTTCCGGCATTTCCTTGACCGCATATGCAAAAACATCCTCAAATTCTTTTAACAGCTTGATCAATTCATCTTTGATCTTGGGATCTAGAACAGACCCAATTTTCAGCATCCTCTCTGGATGTCTTTCATTCAAACAAATTTCAGCCGGCATTTCTACTGGCTCCGGCCGTTCTAGCCCAATACCCATGATGGCCATTACTTCTTCTGACGAAGCCTTTTCTTCTTTGATGGCCAAACATTTTCTGTTCTTGCTTGGCAAAAGGTTGGACGGCTTGCTGACTTGAGGGGCCTTCATCTGAGTTCTTTGCACTTTGTTCTTTAACTCGCTTATCTGGCCTTTCACCATCTCGATCGATCCTTCCTCTATGGCCTTTGGCTACTCCGGTTTTTCTCCTTTCCAAGATGAAGGTTTTAGAGTAGTGAGGTAGCATTCTCTTGCTGCTTGCTGATCTCCATATAGGGATCCAATCTTTCCTCCATCACACTCAAACTTCATTAGCATCAGATGAGTCACAATAACAGCTTTGATATGGTTCAAGGTGGGTCGCCCGAGAATGACATTGTAAGCCGTCAAATATCATACCACCGAGAACTTAACAAACAGTATCCTGGAGGCCTCCTTGTCTCCTACCCTGACGGGTAAGGTGATAGTTCCCATTGGGTGGATTATTCCTCCTCCAAACCCTATGATGGGATGATGAACTGGGACTAAGTCATTCTCATTGAACTTTAGTCTTGATAAACATTTGGCATTGATGATATCGGTTGAACTTCCTATATCAATCATGATTCTTCTTACTCTTAGGTTTGCAATTTTCATTTCCACAACTAAAGGGTCGTTATGGGGGGTTTTATCTTCCCACGATCCAGCTCGCTGACGACTACTTTAGGGAAGGGATCAGACTATGCCTGATTGGTAAGCATGATCTGGCCAAATTCCCTTAAGTAATTCTTATGTCCCCGGTTGGTTGGACCTCCTGCTGCAAACCCTCTAGATATGACAAGCAATACATCTTCGTTAGTGCTTTCACTCTCTTTTCTTCGGTTCTGACGGCCATCCCTCTTCTGAAACTTTCTTCCAGTCTGAGGTAGATTTGAATTCATCTTCCCCTTGCGAGCTAGATCTTCCAAAGCCCTCTTCAGATGCTTTTATCCCTATTTCTGTAAGGAGTTTTCATTTCAGTTGGTGCCTTCAGCGCATGCTGATCTTCATAAGGATGGAATATTGATCTTTGCTGAATTCTATAGGCTCCGTTGATGCTGCTGGTTCACTTCTTTTGCGTCTCTTAGATGAGGTTGTCATTGAAGTCAACGCCCAAGTTTCAGCTTTCTTGGGATTGTTCTTCTTTGGCTGAACTACTTCTTCAGTCTTTTTAGTTTCAGGATGTTTTGCTTCCGCACATACCTCCGTAGCATGAATAAATGTCTCTGCCTCCCGAAGGGCTTCGGTCAGAGTGGTAATCTTCTTTTTCACCAGATCGAATTTGAAACTTCCTAGCCTTAGACCCTTGATGAAGGCGTCAAAAGCTACCCCTGCATTCAGATCCTGGATCTGCAATGCTTCTAAGTTGAATCTCTTCACAAAACTTCTTAAGGCTTCCTTTGGTCCTTGGATTGACCTTCCCCAAGTGCATGCTGGTCTTCTGCTCCTGCCGCTTTGCTACAAAATGACCGGTGAACAGAATACTAAGCTCTGTGAAATTGTTACCAGAGTTAGGAGGAAGGTTATTGAACCATTTTTTAGCTACTCCTTTTAGAGTAGCTGGGAAATTCTTACACCAATTAGTAGCGTCATCTACTGCTTGGAGATGCAGTTGATGCTTGTAAGCTGATAGATGATCGTCTGGATCTGTAGTTCCATCAAAAGGTTCTATCGTAGGCAGCTTAACCTTTGGGTATGGGGGAGTCTCCATGATTCTGGCCGAGAATGGAGTCTACCAGTTAATCTTGAGTGCCCAAGCATGACCCTCAGTGGGTATGTGCTCCCGACGATATTCCTTTAACACAGGATTAGAGGATGTGTTGGCTTGGACTTGTCGTCTATACACCATAGGTTGCAATACAGTCTTTTCTTGCCTTGGCTGGACAGCAGATGGTCCTTGAGTTCTTCCTACAGTTCTGGATGGCGGCCTTAATGGAGGATCCTGCATATATGGGGTGGATCATGAAGCTGAGCGCTGAAGAGAAGCTGCTTTCTTAGCCTCCAAGTACTCTCTAGCATCTGTCTCCATTTTATGACTGCTGGGAGGTATGTTATCTCCAGGTCCGACTACCAACTTCCAATCCATCTTCCTTCGTGGCTCACTGACCACCGGCTGCTTTCCTTTTGACAATCATTTGGACACTTCCTGCCGAGGAGGCCGTGTAACACCCCATAATTTCAAAGCGGAAACGAAAGAAAATAATAATAGTATTAATAGGACGATGGCGGAAACATCGTCTTCTGGGAATGTCACTACTACAAGAAATGCAATTACATAACTAAGTGAGAAACCAACATAAGTAAATAGTACAAATAAATTAAATTAATTAGAGTAATATCTAAAAGAGAAAAGCTGACTATCAAACTAATAAAAAGTTTAGGCCTATAACATCTAGCTTTTAATGCTCACAACTCAACCAAAGCCCAAAACCAGAGAAGATTCTCATCAACATAACCTGCAAAATATACAACAACTTCCACAATCAGTGGGGAGTAACTAGCAGTTCTCCCAGTCCAAATAGAAACAGATAATGAAGTTAAAAGAAATTAGAAGTAACATCAAAGAACACACTATCAAGATATCACACTCTCAACGAGGTACCAATAATCATAAGCAACCAATAAAGAAAAATCCACCATCACACCAAATCCTTGTCAACCATGCAACAAATGCGGTCAACAAGCTCAAACACAACAGACCATGCCGTCTGTGAGTAGACTCATTGGACCATGCCGCTCAAGGCCTACGTTGCCTATTCGAGGAACCATACCGCCCTCTTCGAATAGCCAGCATATTCGAGGAACCATACCGCCCTTTTCGAATAGCTAAATTCTACGGATCATACCACCCGTAGTGAACCAATGGACCATACCGCCCAAGGTTAAGTAACCAAATCCTAGGACCATACCGCCCTTAGGATAATCAAACTCAAGTTCCTAGGACCATGCCGCCCTTAGGACCATCACACAAATTCCTAGAACCATACCATTCTTAGGATCACATATCTCTAGAAACCATACTGTTCTTAAAATCATCTAACGCAAATTCCTAGAACCATACCATTCATAGGGTCAATCAAACACAAATTCCTAGGACCATACCGTCCATAGGATCAATCCAACTCTACAAGCACAAGGTATACACGACAAGGTATACACAAAATCCATCTAATCCAACCTTCATAAGTATACACAACAAGGTATACAAGCAAATCGAATTCACTAACGAACAAGGTTCGAATGTGTGAATGCACAACAAATCATAAGCCCTCAACATACTCCAAACCAAACAACCATAGGCTTCCCAACCAAATAGGGCACATACCCTTAATGTAATAACTTAAACCAACCTAAAGTTACTCTAACACAGTTAGCATACATGCCCAAGACCAACCAAGCAAAGATATCCATGTTGTAAGCCAAAAAGAGAAATTAAATCAAAACTACACCACACAGGGACAGACCCTCGTCGCGAGGTACGACGAGCGTCCCGGGTCGCGGCACCCTGCAGTCGCCAGCAGCGACTGCTCGTGGCTTGCAAGCTTCGCTCGTTCGCCAACCAAATTTTCAACGACTCTTACACCTAGCCTCCAGCGTCCAAACCAACTCAAATTCATGCCAAACACAACACCAATTATCCTCCCATGAGGCTAAATCTCATCAACAATGACAACTTCTTAAAATCCAAAGATAGCCCAAGTGAACCAATGAATCAATTCAACCACAACAACAACAAGGATACAACTAATCAACAAAACTTAACAAGATGATCATAGCAGCAATCCAAGGTATGAAAACAACACCAACAAACATGAAACTACATGTAACTTCAATCATAAAATCCTCTAATTCCACCTAGCATGATACTACATTCTTTAACGCGATTATAACTACCTAAGCTCACAATCTATTCTCTACCGAACTAGAATAACGCTAGTTACCTTTTTCTTGAATGGTGAAAACTCTTATTTTGCAGTGCTCTGTTCCAACCATGATTCCCGGTGATCAAAAGGTTGGATTTTAAATCTCTCCGGTAAAAGTCGAGCACAATATGTTATAAACATTCTGTCCAAATGTGAAGACGATCCAACAGTTCGGATAAATATGTTATAAATATGTTAGATAGATTTTGACTACTCACACATTCAATTCGGATAAGAAACGAAGGAGATATGATGCAAATAAAATGGGTGTGCAAAAATGGACGAAAATCCGAGAAGAGAGAAAAACTCTTTCTCTTCCTCTCTAAGGGTTGGACGAAAAATGGGGTTACAATGCAGCAAAAATCTGATTAAGAACCTTCTTAAGCAATGGTTTAAAGGGTGATTATAAAGGTGGATTAATGGGGAATTAAATAGGGGGTTACAAGATATTCAAAGGTTAGCTTCATATGCACTTCATCTTCCACTCCATAATTGCTGATTTTCGGCTAGCATGACACGCCACATGCGATGCAACATTTCATCACCCAAGTCGGTCCAACAACGTTACAAAAATGCTATAAGAGAAAACGGGATCCTAAATGCCCATATAAATAACGAACTAATATAACAACTTAAAATAAATATCTAACAACTTAAAATAAATATATATAAATATATCACAATATATAAATATATATACACATTTTCATAACATGTTCCAAAATAATTCAAATGATAAATTATTTATTTTTATGAAAAGGAAAATGCCATTTTAAAATAAACAAACACCAAAATAAAAGGTTAAAATTACGGGGTGTTACAATCACTCCCCCTTAAAAGAGTTTCGTCCTCAAAACTTCATAACAACCAAGAGACAAAAAAATACTCTAATTAAGAACATTAAGAAAACAAAATCGATGGATTTTAGTTAAAAAATATCATATATAAAAATTTGATAACTCAAATAATATATATTTATTTTGGAAGACCAAAAGAGTTGTAAAGTAAAGAAGCAAGATAACAACAATTATTTTATAAAATGTAAAAGAACCAAAGACAAGTAGAAAAAAAAATGTTTGCATAATAAACTATAGGTAATTTTGCGAAAGAAGCAAGAATAAATATTTACGTCAAATTATAATAAGAATAAATCCGACCATACAAAAATATTTGTGGAAAAGAAACGAAGAAGAAAAAGTTCGTAAATAGATAGCCCAAACCAATTTAAATAGAGGTAACCACACGGGCTTATACTCCACTTAAAGAGATAAGAACACTTTAATAAAGAGTAGCTAGCTGCTTTACTAAAATAGCACTTACGAACACAAGTCATGACATATGTTATAAGAGCGTACGCCTCCTAAATATATATATATATGAAAACTAAAGTTCGCAAAAGAAATTGAAAACTTCAAAACAAATTTCGCAACGACGAAAAACTAATAATAAATAGGCTGATAAGTAATAAATTATAAACAACATTTACAAGATTTTCTAAGTCGACACAAATGTGCATGGAACCACCCAATGCAACCTAGTATCAACAAAAACAATATTTGAAAGCCTTCTTATCAAATCAACATTAAAGTTTACTGGAATAACCCAATACAAACTTAATATCAACTGAAAAAGGAAATTAAATCAGAACAGATGAAATGTGTCAACTCATCAAATTGACATACAAGTCAAAGGAATCACCTATTATGACCCAATATCAACTCAAACAAGTTTAAAATCGAGACTTATCAAATTAACATACAAGTCAAAGGAATCACCCATTATGACTTAATATCAACTCAAACAAGTTTAAAAAGTTAGACTGAGTATATAAATTTCGTTTTCAAAGAATATAAAAACAGATCAGTCCAAATCGTATAATTGAATAAGAAGTAATGAAAACAACCAAAAAAATTCTATAAAATGAGAAAGCATTAAATGTTTAAACAAGAAACAACAAGTAGTAAACGAGATCCTTTCACGCATTTGAGTTTAAAAAAAAATAATGCTTATAAGAAAAGTAAGTAAAGTAAAAGTTATTGGATGCTAACCTCTAAAACAAAATAGTTTGTGTCTACATTTCAATCTAACACCAAGACAACTCATTAAAGTACTTTTATTTTCAAAGACCACAAAACTTATAACCATAATTTAAAGGCTAAACAAGGATTAGCATGAAAAAAAAATATTAAAAGGAAAAAAAAAAATTTATAAAATAGATGGTCAAATACGGTAAGAGAAATTTGAAGAATATCGTGAAAGACAATTTCATAACCCCCTTTCTTTTACCAAACCAATATAAAACAATTGAAATTAAACGTTTTTCAAAAGAGTATATCAAAATATTAACAATAGGAAAATTTGAAAGTCAGAAAATAACTCTAATATGGTTATGAAATATATTAAGTTCAAAGATCTAAAATATAATTTGGAATATAAACTCAAACTAGAAAGTTTTGTAAATAATAAAACAAATATGTAGTACTCACATAAAAAAACAACACTTAATTGAAAAAGAACAGAAAGTATATACTATCTCACATAATAACATATACTATCAAGCAACTAGCAAATAAAATAAATACAATTCAACATACAAGACTATACTAAAATAAAATTAAAGTTTATCTTTAATTGCAAAACACAAAATAAATTAAACACACGACTAAACGGAGAAGGCTATAAATTACTTCGCTTCCGTTGCGCACTCTGATAAAAGAGAAAATAAATTACATGTAAGAGGTCCTGCAAATAAGATTAACAAACTTGGTAAACTAATTCCACCAATAATACAAGTAACTATACATATAACATATGCTCAATAAGCATGAGAGCACACTATATTCCCATAAGGCTTCCTTTTACTTACTCTACCCATCATACTCTCATTATAGTGAAACTACTAAACTTAATTCTAAACAAATTTTATATCCTATGGCTAACTAATAGTTCTAAAGAATTATTAGCAACTTTGTTTCAGAGTTTAGGAGCGTTTTGCTCTGATACCAACTGTAACACCCCAGAATTTCAAAGCGGAAACGAAAGAAAATAATAATAGTATTAATAGGACGATGGCGGAAACATCGTCTTCTAGGAGTAACTAGAAGTTCTCCCAGGCCCAATAGGAACAGATAATGAACTTATAAGAAATTAGAAGCAACATCCAAGAACACACTATCAAGATATCACACTCTCAACGAGGTACAAATAATCATAAGCAACCAATAAGGAAAATCCACCATCACACCAAATCCCTGTCAACAATGCAACAAATGCGGTCAACAAGCTCAAACACAATAGACCATGCCGTCTGTGAGTAGACTCATTGGACCATGCCGCCCAAGGCCTACGTTGCATATTCGAGGAACCATACCGCCCTCTTCGAATAGCCAGCATATTCGAGGAACCATACCGCCCTTTTCGAATAGCTAAATTCTACGGATCATACCACCCGTACTGAACCAATGGACCATACCGCCCAAGGTTAAGTAACCAAATACTAGGACCATACCGCCCTTAGGATAATCAAACTCAAGTTCCTAAGACCATGCCGCCCTTAGGCCCATCACACAAATTCCTAGAACCATAGCGTTCTTAGGATCACATATCTCTAGAAACCATACCGTTCTTAAATTCACCAAACACAAAAACCTAGAACCATAACGTTCTTAGAATCAGCTAACACAAATTCCTAGAACCATACCGTTCATAGGGTCAATCAAACACAAATTCCTAGGACCATCCCGTCCACAGGATCAATCCAACTCTACAAGCACAAGGTAAAAACGATAAGGTATACACAAAATCCATCTAATCCAACTTTCATAAGTATACACAACAAGGTATACAAGCAAATCGAATTGCACTAACGAACAAGGTTCGAATGTGTGAATGCACAACAAAATCATAATCTCAACATACTCCAAACCAAACAACCATAGGCTTCCCAACAAAATAGGGCACATACCCTTAATATAATAACTTAAACCAACCTAAAGTTACTCTAACACAGTTAGCATACATGCCTAAGACCAACCAAGCAAAGATATCCATGTTGTAAGCCAAAAAGAGAAATTAAATCAAAACTACACCACACAGGGACAGACCCTCGTCGCGAGGTACCACGAACGTCGCGGGTCGCGGCACCCTGCAGTCGCGAGCAGCGACTGCTCGTAGCTTGCAAGCTTCGCTCGTTCGCCAACCAAATTTTCAACGACTCTTACACCTAGCCTCCAGCGTCCAAACCAACTCAAATTCATGCTAAACACAACACCAATCATCCTCACATGAAGCTAAATCTCATCAATAATGACAACTTCTCAAAATCCAAAGATAGCCCAAGTGAACCAATGAATCAATTCAAACTAATCAACAAAACTTAACAAGATGATCATAGTAGCAATCCAAGGTATGAAAACAACACCAACAACCATGAAACTACATGTAACTTCAATCATAAAATCCTCTAATTCCACCTAGCATGATACTACATTCTCTAACGCGATTCTAACAACCTAAGCTCACAATCTATTCTCTACCAAACTAGAATAACGCTAGTTACCTTTTTCTTGAATGGTGAAAACTCTTATTTTGCATTGCTCTGTTCCGACCATGATTCCCGGTGATCAAAAGCTTGGATTTTAAATCTCTCAGGTAAAAGTCGAGCACAGTATGTTATAAACATTCTGTCCAAATTTGAAGACGATCCAACAGTTAAATCTCCGGCTACGGTTATTTTCGTGAAGGTGTGACAGGGAACAAAAACCTGATGACTCGTCTGATTGAAACGAAAACTATAGTTGTATCTTTCCCTTTCTTCAAAAACAAATTGTACCACGAGCAAGATCTTTCCGAGTGATAGATTTTGACTACTCACACATTCAATTCGGATAAGAAACGAAGGAGATATGATGCAAACAAAATGGGTGTGCAAAAATGGACGAAAATCCGAGAAGAGAGAAAAACTCTTTCTCTTCCTCTCTAAGGGTTGACGAAAAATGGGGTTACAATGCAGCAAAAATCTGATTAAGAACCTTCTTAAGCAATGGTTTGAAGGGTGATTATAAAGGTGGGTTAATGGGGAATTAAATAGGGGGTTACAAGATATTCAAAGGTTAGGTTCATATGCACCAAAACTCTTCATCCTCCATTCCATAATTGCTGATTTTCGGCTAGCATGACACGCCACATGCGATGCAACATTTCATCACCCAAGTCGGTCCAACAACGTTACAAAAATGCTACGCGACAAAACGGGATCCTAAATGCCCATATAAATAACAAACTAATATAACTTAAAACAAATATCTAACAACTTAAAATAAATATATATAAATATATCACAATATATAAATATATATACACATTTTCATAATATGTTCCATAATAATTCAAATGATAAATTATTTATTTTTATGAAAAGGAAAATGTCATTTTAAAATAAACAAACACCAAAAATAAAAGGTTAAAATTACGGGGTCTTACAGGCCGGCTTGTTCCTAGACGACCCTTCTGAGACTGCCTTCTAGGTGGAGCTACAACGACCGGATCTGGATTGACCTGGAAAAAAAACATATTGCTTTTGATTTGCTTCTCCATGACATCAGCCATCCTGGTTTGGAAATCATTCAGGATAGTTTCCAGATGGGCAGCTGTCACTGGACGCTCAAGATTTTCTTGAATGATGGGCTCCTTGCTTCGTCCAGAGAGGTTGACAACAGCAACAGCAGGAGGCCTATCTTTTCCTCTTGGTGGCCTTTCATCGTCCACCGTATCTTCTACTCGAATCTCAAAACTTCTATTCCTAGCAACATTGGATGAGTGACAATCAGTCATTGTTGCGTCTTCCCACAGACGGCGCCAAATGTTACGTAGTGCTTGACTCATAAATAATTACTACTATCCCCAATAGTAGGTTCAACTATATGAGACTTGTGCAACAATGCCTGGACTCAAAACCCGATCCTGAGCTCTGCCTTCAAACTTGCAAAAAGGGACCCACCCTGGAGGATTGGGTGGTATTTCCCCCTCCGTAACTTAAGTCAGGTATAAGGAGTATGAAGGAACTCTTAGAGAGAGAAAGTAGAGAGAGAGAATTTATGGCAGAATAACAGTATTATACCCTTAAAAACGTACCTTTTCCCTGATTTCAAGGACTATTTATAGTGTCTGAAATGACTGTTGTACTTTGATATCACCCTAATTTGGGAGCATCTGATTGGCTAAGCAATAATATTATGACACATGGCGATCACTAATTGGAGAGTGTACATCATCTATTATAATAAGATGCCCTTGGTTTTTACTGGGCCTAAGTACATATTGGGCCAGAAGAAGGGCTAATGCAACTTCCTTTATTCAGAAAACGTGAACTTTAGTCCATACATTGTTCTGGGCCATGTACTTTATTGCAGCAACAAAGTGCATGTAGGGTTGTGATGAGGCCATATGTCCCATTTATAGTCGTTGATATTTCAAGCTACAACAACTATGTTCGTGAGAAGGTCACTAAAGGGTCCATTAAGTCCACTTATGTACCCTCAAAAGATCAAGTTGCTAACATCCTCACTAAGCCTATCCCAGTCTCCTAGCACACTCATCTCTTGGCCACGTTGGGGTTCTCTCTCTACCTTCACACCCCACTTGGGTGGAGTGGGGGGAGTGTAGAAAGATATGGCTTAGTCCAGTCATCTCTAGGCCCATTACCATGTAGCTAGAATATTTCGTTAGCCCATATGGTCTTTTCTCTTTTCTTGCTTCTTTGTAATATTGCTCAGTAGTGTGACCTTTGTACGTGGTCAACGGTAGAATCCCTAGGTCAGCTATTTTGACACTGAGTATTGAAACTACGAAACTTGTAACGAATGAGGTAAGTGAGAATTAATAAAATAGAACATCGCTCTATCTGGTGCTTGATTTCTCTGAAGGTTTCTTTTTCCTTTTTCGTTTATGTGCAAAACACTTCATAAAGATATCTTGGCCAAACCTAAAACATTTTTACCCAAGGTCCTCGCCATGGTTGTTTCGTGCCTTGAAGATGTCTTGGCCGAACCTTTTCAATGGCTAGGATGTACCTTAAATGAGTCGATGTCATGATTGAGACGCATTACGGACATCTCTTCACAATGACCTTGACGTGTTATGTACAAGTTTATCTTTTTAAATGAAAGATAAAAAAATTATAGATGCACCAGATTAATCTATGCATATGGGTCATTAGAGGCTGCAAAAACTTTTGTGGCACGTCCTAAAATTTCGATGATGGGTATCATTGGTGGATGCAATATGAGGGAATGGAGGTGTGTGTAATGGTGGCAATGGTTGCATGAGTGGTGGTGGACTAGTGTAGCAAGGGAAGGTGAAGATTTATAGAGCAGGATAAATTGATAGATTTGAAGGTGGGAGAGAGTGTAGAGCGGTACATAGAGAATAATAGTGTCCAGATAGGGAAACACCTTGTTATTTTAGCCTTTTAGGTTACTGAATAATTACATCCCTATTTATAGTTAGATGGGATGGATGAGGTGCATGCATGGTGGAAAAAGGACAGGTGTACAAATTCACCGTCTATCCATTATCTATGACCCCCTATCCATAGTGGTGTCGAAATAGGTTATCAAACAAGTTCTGGGTATACCCACGATAAACTAGGTCAGACCCGGACGGGTCAGGATTCTGACAGTCAATGTTGCGGGTCATGATTGGTCATGTTTTGTTCAACTGGGTTGATCATATTTTGAATCATGGGATTGTCGGGTGCCGGAGAGGTCTGAGCGTTCCTGAGTATGTCCCCCGTGGACATTTCTTAAACGGGTTTGCGCAGGCCGTGTTTGGGTTTCATGTAAACTTAGGTAGAGTCAAGTGTACTCTAGTTGAATCACTAATGACCTTAGTTTGATCATTGTGAAGCATCGGGTCTATTCGCTATTGAATGTCAATTCAACTTCAGTTAATTCCTTGTCGGGTCATTTTGATTTTGTTATGGATTTTGTAAACGGATCATATTATTAAAAGCATTAAGTTCGACATAAATATACATATTTGTCTGCACGATAATTATATGGATGATAACAAAAAAGCTAGTAAAAACACTTTATCAATTGTTTACCATGATAGTTAAACATATATCACATAAAAAAACAGAAATGGTTTAGAGAGAGAAACTCTCTCCTCTCTCTAGGTTATCCAATGAAACAGTAAAAGTTTCTGGAATTTTGATTTTCTTTAGATGCAATCATCTTAGCTATGGCGAGAACATCAAAGCAACAGAAAACTCAATGTAAACCAAAAGGACCTGTATCGGACTCGAATGCAAAAGAAACGAAGATCAATGGATGAATTGCTTGGAGTCCAAGCAATGGAGGTAGAAATGAAGAATAATGATGAGAGTGATCTCTTGGAGCTGCAGAAAACTCAGCAATCCCACAGGATGTTCTCAGAATGGTTAACATCGACGAATATCGAACGCTGAGAAGATTGACAAGGAGCAACGAGGCAAGCTTAGCTGGGCTGATCGGAGTGTTAGGGAGGTTGATCCTATTCCGATAATGCAATTATCGGATAATGAGGTAAGTTCTGTTAATACTGATCCTGATGAAATTGATAGTCGTTTAGAGGAGATCAGTATGAATGCTGAGAAGAGAAATGTTGTGAAGATTGAGATGGAGGATGTTCAACCAGAAGTGGATTTCTGGAGTTCATCAATAATATGTTATGTAATAGGTGCTAATCCTCCACCAATGGTGATGGAAGGTTTTGTACGGAGAATATGGAGGAATAAGAAGGTGGATAAGGTCAATATGTTAAAGAAAGGGGTGTTTATAGTGAGATTTACTACGATGGAATGTAGGGATCAGGTTCTGAATGGTAATGCGAATTTCTTTGATAATAAACCACTTATTATCAAGGCGTGGGATCCGGATATGGATATAATGAAAGAGGAATTTGAGGTTCTCCCTATTTGGATACAGGTGAAGGTGGATTTCAAATATTGGAATCCAGCATGTTTAAGGAAACTTGTGAGCCCAGTGGGCAAATTTGTGAAAGTGGATCAAGCCACTGAGAAAAGAGAGAAACTACAATTTGCTCGAGTCATGATTGAGGTTTCTGTGAATCAAGAATTCCCTGATCAACTGGATTTCATAAATGAGAAGGGTGTGGAGGTGGTTTTTGAAATAAACTATGAAGGAGACCTACCATTTGTGGTAACTGTAAAAGGGTAGGTCACTCACAAGCTGATTGTAGAGACAAGGGTGAAAAGGTGAGAAGGCAGGTTTGGCAGCAGAAGCCTACTGCAGAGCAAGTCACAATTCCTGATCCAAGTAGGGAGTGCCATAAAACTGAAGAGGTAAAGCAGGAAAATATTCAGAACAGGAGGCAGGAGCATCAGGGGAAAATAACTACAAACAATGCATTTGAAATATTAAGCAATATGCAAAATGAGGAGCTCATTGTTGGGAATATTGTGTGTGAAGCAGGGGAAGGTGAACTAGGGAGAGGGAACTCTCCCACTGAAAATGGATAGTATCTTGTGTTGGAATGTCAGGGGTATCTCTAGTGTTAATAAGCAACAGGATGTCAAAACCTGCTTAAGACTAGAGCCCTGGGATTAGTTAGTCTCATTGAGACTAAAGTTAAAGTGAATAAAATGGGTGATATGTATCAGAAACTCTTTAGTGGATGGTGTTTTTGTTCGAATTCAGCCTGCCATCCTAATGGAAGAATTATATTAGCTTGGAATGACTCATCTTTCCATGTTAATATATTAGCTATGTCTGCTCAACTTATTCACTGTATGGTAGAAGTGATGAGTAACAATACAAAATTTTTCTGCACAGTTGTTTATGCTTTTAATCAGGCTGAGAAAAGGGAAGGTCTATGGAAGGATTTGGTAGATTTTGAATCAAAGGTGAAGCTCCCATGGATAGTTTTAGGTGACTTTAACTGTATGATGAATAGAGAGGAAAAGATGGGAGGGAATTTAAGAGATGCTGATCTGTTGCCCCTGAGTGAATGTGTGGATAAATGTGGCTTGAGTGATCTTAAATCAACTGGAGCTTACTACACCTGGAACAACAAACAAGAAGGTGAAGCCAGAGTGTTTAGTAAGCTTGACAGGGCTCTCTGTAATGAGCAATGGCTGGAGGTGTTTCCCACTTCAGAAGCTTGGTTCATGCCTGAAGGTTTGTTTGACCATAGCCCTATTATGGTCAGAGTACATAAGGAGATCAAGCAGGAGAATAAGCCTTTCAAGTATTACAAGATGTGGAGCAAAGCTCATGATTTTCAGAGAAGAGTTAGGGAGGCTTGGTCTTTACAAGTTACTGGTACTACAATGTTTAGTGTTGTACAGAAGCTGAAGAATGTGAAGAAGGAAATGAAGAAGTTGAATAAGGAAGGATTTGATAATATTCAAATTGCTGATGCACAAGCCTATGAGAAGCTGTTAGAGTGTCAGAAGAGAATGCAGGAGAACAATGACATGCTTAACAGAGAAATGGAACACAGTGCTGCTACTGAGTACAGGAAAGTTCATGAGAACTATATCTCATACTTGAGGCAGAAAGCAAAAGTGGATTGGATGGCTAATGGTGATGAAAATAGTGCTCTCTTTCATAGAGCAATCAAGCAAAGAAGACTTCAGAATACAATTTATGGCATCCATGATAAAGATGGGGTATGGCAAGAGAATGAGAAAGTGAATGATGCATTCATTGAATATTACCAGAAGCTGCTGGGTACTGCTAGAGATCAGAGTACAGAGATCAGTCAGGAAATCATGAATAGGGGCAAGTGTCTCACTGAAGAACAACAAAACATATTACTGGAGCCTGTTACTGGAGATGAGATCAAGAGATGTTTATTCTCTATTCCTGGAGATAAATCTCCAGGTCCTGATGGGGTTGGTACACACTTTTTCAGAGATGCTTGGAATATAGTGGGAAATAATGTGATCCAAGCAGTTCAAGAATTTTTTCTGAATGGTAAGCTTCTTAAAGAAGTTAATAACACACACATCACTTTAATTCCAAAAGTGAAGTGCCCTGGGCATGTTACAGAATACAGACCCATAGCATGCCGTAATGTGATATATAAAACCATTACAAAGGTTATTTGTAATAGGTTGAGCAGGATATTACCTGAAATCATTGCTGAAAATCAAGGGGCTTTCATAAAAGGAAGGTTCATAGCTCACAATGTGCTTATTTGCCAGGATATGGTGAGGGGTTATGGGAAGAAAAAGGCAAGCCCAAGTTGTATTATCAAGATGGATTTGAAAAAAGCATATGATTCAGTAGATTGGAAGTTCATTGAAGAAATGTTAAGAGCTCTTAAATTTCCTGATAAGTTTACACAGATGATAATGGAATGTGTAAAATCTCCCAAGTATTCACTGGTAATAAATGGCAGCTGTTATGGTTATTTTGCTGGGAAAAAGGGGCTAAGACAAGGTGACCCTATGTCACCTTTATTGTTTGTCATAGGAATGGATTACTTGTCTAGAACAATGAAGATGATTGGAGAGAAGTCTGAGTTTTAATTCCATCCTAGATGCTCAGGGGTAAAGCTCAACCACTTATGTTTTGCCGATGATCTCATACTATGCAGCAAGGGTGATTTTAAGTCAGTGTACCTGATGTTACAAGGATTCAAGCACTTTTCAAATGCATCAGGCTTGGAGGTCAATGTGAACAAGACTGAAGTCTTTACAGCTGGAATGAAGGCAGAAGATGTTCAGAGAATTCTAAATGTTTCAGGTTTCTCTAGGGGCAAACTACCATTTAAATATCTTGGGGTCCCAATTAGCCATAGAAGATTGGGAGTGAAGGACTGTTTAATGATGGTGGAGAAGATAACAGCTAGAGTGAGAAGTTGGAGCAGCAGGAACATCTCATACCAGGGCAGATTGGTGCTGGTAAATGCAGTCCTTCTCAGTATTCAAGTGTACTGGTCCCAGATATTTGTCTTGCCCAAGAAGGTTATACAGGAAATACAGATGGTTTGTAGAGCATACCTGTGGTCTGGAAATTATTTCAGTAGCAGAGGGGGTTATGTTGCTTGGGAGAAGGTGTGCACTCCTAAACATGCAGGTGGTTTAGGAATTTAGAATGCTGGAACAAGGCAACTATGGGTAGATATGCTTGGGCTCTGGAAAATAAAAAAGACAATCTTTGGATCAAATGGGTGAGTGAACTATATGTGAAGAATGATACTTGGTGGGATTACAAGCCTGCTCAAGGATGTAGCTGGTACTGGAAGAAAATATGTGAAGTAAAAGAAGAGATGAAAAGCAAGATCAATGCAGTGGTGTTACAGAATATGAATGAATATTCTGTCAAGTCAATTTACAACATATTGACAGGCAACTTCATCAAGATACACAGGGCATTGCAAATATGTATGGGAGAGAATGATAAGACCTAAGCATAGGTTTTTCTTGTGGTTGTTGAAAATGGACAGAATACAGACAACAAAAAGACTATATGACAAGGGCATTGCAACAACAGATCAGTGTCTGATTTGTGGTCTACAGGAGGAAAATCAAGAACACTTGTTTTTTGAATGCAGATACAGCAAGGCTGTTCTCAGGAGGATTATCACATGGATGGGAATTCAGAAGAATAATCTAAATGCACACTCGTTTATGCAATGGATAAGTAGATGCAAGGAAGCCAAGTTTAAGAAGCAGATTTATGCTGCTGTCCTGGGAGCACTGGTATATAACATATGGAGAGTTAGAAATGAAGTGTATTGGACTCAAAAGGTGTCTTCTGTGAATAATACAGTAAATAGAGTACAAAGAGATGTTATAGAAAGATGTTATAGTGTTCTCCCTAAAAAAGTCTCTCAAGTTAATAGAACTTGGCTTAGAGATCTTACTAGCAATGTATGTGTGTACTGAGGTGTGAGGGCCTTGGGGTAGGGGGTCCAACCTAGTTGGTTTGCCTTCCCTTGGTTGCTCTGTAGGTTGTTGTGTTTGAGAATGTTTGGCAATATATTTCTTTGATTTAGCAAAAAAAAAAATTGTTTACCATGATATTTAGTGTATTCTCTTAGTCAACTCTATTTCGACTAATCAACTGCGTAAAACCACTCTAATGTGTAAAAGAATAGAACGACTCTTCGTATATTCAAATATTATATATAATAACCAACGACAATAATCACGAGTGGACGATCAATTTCAAGATTTATATAAATGATTTATTATTATAAGCATTATGATTGATATATAGTATATAAGTTTGTAAATAGCTATGATGATAATCATGAGAATAAAAATACTAATAAAAATAAATTAAAGCAATAATGATAATAATAACAATAATAATAATAATAATAATAATAATAATAATAATAATAATAATAATAATAATAATAATAATAATAATAATAATGATGATAATAATAATAATAATAATAATAATAATAATAATAATAATAATAATAATAATAACAACAACAACACAAATAAATAAATAATAGTAATAGTAACAATGATAACAATAGCAATAGTAATATAAATAAGAACAGGATTACTATTAATAACAATAACAATAAAATACTAATAGTAATAGTAGCAACAATGCTAATAATAGCAATAACAATAACAAACATACCACGATATATATGTATTATGTTGTGACGATGTATGATAAAGTATAAACAAACTATTTATCAATATGTTTAAGGAAAATTTGACAATAGAGGTCTGAACTTTGGGTGATAATTTTTAAAAGGTCTGAACTATTGATTAACCTGTGTAGGTCCCAACTTTAGGGGGTCTTAACTTTTAGCGGGCCTTAGTGACTTAAAACTGGCTTAATGGGTCGTCACTTATAAAACTTGGGTCACATCATAAGGGTTAATTGAGGGAGGGATCACTACAAAAAAAAAATTGGCTATAGAGGCACGTCATTTGGCCGACTTGCCTCTAAAACCCCCTTTTACCATCACATAAACATGGTTGCCTCTAATTATATAGTTTTTAGTGTCAAGTATATTCTGGTGCCT